>NC_053489.1:96884121-96907440 GCF_905171775.1 Rana temporaria
TTGTGTGGCCACCATCATTTTCTAGCACTGCCTTAACCCTCTTGGGCATGGAGTTCACCAGAGCTTCACAGGTTGCCACTGGAATTTTATTCCACTCGTCTATGATGACATCGTTGAGCTGGTGGATGTTAGAGACCTTGCGCTCTTCCACCTTCTGTTTGAGGATGCCCCACAGATGCTCAATAGGGTTTAGGTCTGGAGACATGCTTGGCCAGTCCATCACCTTTACCCTCAGCTACTTTAGCAAGGCAGTGGTCATCTTTGGGGTTGTTATCATGCTGGACTACTGCCCTGCGGCCCAGTCTCCGAAGGGAGGGGATCATGCTCTGCTTCAGTATGTCACAGTACATGTTGGCGTTCATGGTTCCCTCAATGAACTGTAGCTCCCCAGTGCCGGCAGCACTCATGCAGCCCCAGACCATGACACTCCCACCACAATGCTTGACTGTAGACAAGACACACTTGTCTTTGTAATCATCACCTGGTTGCCGCCACACATGCTTTACACCATTTGAACCAAATAAGTTTATCTTGGTCTCATCAGACCACAGGACATGGCTCCAGTAATCCATGTCCTTAGTCTGCTTATCTTCAGGAAACTGTTTTCAGGCTTTCTTGTGCATCATCTATAGAAGAGGCTTCCTTCTGGTAAGACAGCCATGCAGACCAATTTGATGCAGAGTGTGGCGTATGGTCTGAGCACTGACAGACTGTCCCCCCCACCCCTTCAACCTCTGCAGCAATGCTGGCAGCACTCATATGCCTATTTCCCAAAGACAACCTCTGGATATGACGCTGCGTACGTGCACTTAACTTCTTTGGTTGACCATGGCTGGGCCTGTTCTGAGTGGAACCTGTCCCGGTAAACCGCAGTATGTTCTTGGCCGCCATGCTGCAGCTCAGTTTCAGGGTCATGGCAATCTTCTTATACCCTAGGCCATCTTAGAGCAACAATAATTTTTTTCAGATTCTCAGAGTTCTTTGCCATGAGGTGCCATGTTGAACTTCCAGTGACCAGTATGAGAGAGTGAGATCGATAACACCAAATTTAACACACCTGGTCCCCATTCACACCTGAGACCTTGTAACACTAACGAGTCACATGACACCGGGAGAGAAAATGGCTAATTGGGCCCAATTTGGACATTTTCACTTAGGGGTGTACTCACTTTTGTTGCCAGCGGTTTAGACATTAATGGCTGCTTGTTGAGTTCCAGTATTTTGCAGGGACAGTAAATTTACACTGTTTTACAAACTTTACACTCACTACTTTACATTGTAGCAAAGTGTCATTTCTTTAGTGCTGTCACATAAAAATATATAATAAAATGTTTACAAAAATGTGAGGGGTGTACTTATCTATCTATATCTGTATCTATCTATCTCCTATTTGTCTTCTCTTCTCTCCTCTTCCCCCACTGCCTTCTTTCTTCTCCTCTGCTTTGCTTTTCTTTTCTTTCCTTTCCTTTTCTTTTCTCCACCCTTTGACTCTTTATATCATCTCTATTCCTATTTATCTATGGAGTCGCGCTATAGTGATTGATAATGAGATCAATAGAAACACACATAAACATACTACTAATCAATTACAATAACTGTGATCACAAAAAGTGAATTGAATGCGTGGTACAGTTGTGGGAAACCACAATAGTAAGGAAAGAGTCCAACAGAATCAAGTGTTGACATTAAGTAGTGTCCCCAGCAGTGGCGGCTGGTGAAGTTTTAGGATGGGGTGGCGCAATACCCCGCCCTTCCACATTTGGTCCCTCCCACTTCTCATAAGCCACACCCCTTATAGAATCCACCGCTCTGTCCCCTGTATTCCACTTGCTTCCACTCAATGTCAGAAGTATACAGCTCAGCGTCACAGCACAGAGTATACAGCCCCAGCATCACAAATCATGGTATATAGCGCAGCCTTACAGATCGGTGCAAACAAACTAAAATATGACACTGTTAGTAATGAAGGACTCGAAATGGGCAGGAGATTACTAGAGACTGCGGACATACTGCACAAGATTATCAGAGACTGCGGACATATTGCACGAGATTATCAGAAACTGCGGACATACTGCAAAAGATTAACAGAGACTGCGGACATACTGCAGGAGATTATCAGAAACTGCGGACATACTGCACAGGATTACCAGAGACTGCGGACATACTGCAGAAGATTACCAGAGACTGTGGACATACTGCAGGAGATTACCAGAGACTGCAGACATACTGAAAAAGATTACCAGAGACTGCGGACATACTGCAGGAGATTACCAGAGACTGCGGACATACTGCAGGAGATTACCAGAGACTGCGGACATACTGCACAAGATTACCAGAGACTGCGGACATACTGCACAAGATTACCAGAGACTGCAGGCATTATTTGTCCTGCGACTTGGCACTTAAACGTTGCATGACAAGTCGTACCCCATGATTTCCAATGAGAACCGTTCATATCTGTGCGACTTCAAAGTAGTCCCTGCATTACTTTGGTCCCACTTTGATGCAACTTGAGGTCCATAGACCTCCAGAATACACAGGCATTGCTTTAAATCGCATCAAAATTGCAGTAGAATTGTGCAACTTTCAGACTGCATTAGCCTGAAAGTCGCAAGATTCTGCCACAATTTTTTGGTGCGATTTTGCAGCGACTTGAAGCAATGCCTGTGTATTCTGGAGGTCTATGGACCTCAAGTCACATCAAAGTGGGACAAAAGTAATGCAGGGACTACTTCAAAGTTGCACAGATTTGAACAGTTCTCATTGGAAATCATCGGGTCCAACTTATCCTGCAACTTTCCAGTCCCAAGTCGCAGGACAATTTGCAAGCGGGGGGTGGTGTGGTGTTGACGGCCGATATTTTCCCTGCACATTAAGTATAAAAAAAGTATTTTTTTTAATAATTGGGGGGGGGGGGTGGTCTGGTGGGGTAGTTGTTGCCTGGCATTATTTTCGCTGAATATAAAAAAAAAAAAAAATTGGATTAAGCAGGGGGGGGGGGGGTGGATGGTGGATGCCAGCAGCCGAATATTACATGCTAAAACTTTTTTGGGGGCGGGGGGGTTGGATGCTGTCACCGACGCTTAGTATAAGCAGCTGGTGTTGTGTGGGGTGTTGTTCCATACGACATCATGGCAGGCAGGCAGGCATAGCTCAGCTTACCTGTTCCTCGGTCGGGCACACTGAGCTCCAGCAGTCCCGACGTCACTTCCTGTTTTTCCAGTGACGTCGGAAAGAGCACAGAGACGAGCGGGTGCACACTGCTCGGCGATAACAATACTGTCCATTGCGCCGGAAGCAAGTGGCGCGATGGAGAATGCCACAAAAGCATATTTTGGCTTCCAATGTAGCGCCGCGTCTGCAATCCCGTGATTGCACAGACGTGGCGCTACTCTTTCTGCACTGTGCCCGGCGCGCGGACACAGTGCACATATCAGGCCCTTTTTTGGATTTTTTTTTTTTTAAAGGGACAGGTTTACATTTTTTTTTTTTTTTTTACTGACTGGGGGATGGGGGGCGGCGCCCGGGCGCCCCCTATAGACGGGCCGCCACTGGTCCCCAGTGAGGAATCGATCCACAGACAATCCAGAAAATAGTGATGACAGAACACCTCCACCACGATAACACACTGGCCCGGATTCAGATATTAGATACGACGGCGTATCTCCTGATACGCCGTCGTATCTCCTGATACGCCGTCGTATCTCTGAGTGCGGGCCGTCGTATCTATGCGCCTGATTCAGAGAATCAGTTACGCATAGATTTCCCTAAGATCCGACTGGCGTAAGTGTCTTACGCCGTCGTATCTTAGGCTGCATATTTCCGCTGGCCGCTAGGTGGCACTTCCATATAGTTACGCGAGGAATATGCTAATGAGGTATTTACGCCGATTTAGAAACGTACGTCCTGCCGGCGCATTTTTTTACGTCGTTTACGTTAGGCTTTTTTCGGCGTATAGTTACCCCTGCTATATGAGGCGTAGCTAATGTTAAGTATGACCGAGTTTTGAAAATGTTACGTCGTTTGCGTAAGTCGTTCGCGAATAGGGCTGGATGTCATTTACCTTCACGTCGAATCCAATACGTCCTTGCGGCGTACTTTGGCGCAATGCACAATGGGATATTTTACAGACTGCGCATGCACCGTTAAAAAAAACCGTCAAAAACGCGGGGTCAAGTAAAATTTAAATAAAACACGCCCCCAACATCCCCATTTGAATTAGGCGGGCTTACGCTGCATCACATACGTGACGCTGCCGTAACTAAGGGCGCAAATTCTTTCTGCATACGGAACTTGCGCCCAAAGTTACAGCGGCGTAACGTGTCGGAGATACGTTACCCCCGCAGAAAGATGCGCTCATCTTTCTGAATCCGGGCCACTGACTCTTACCAGAGGGAATTGATCTCTCAATTAAGAGAGATCAAATAGAGCATAAACCAATGGGATCCTTAGGTTGATGTCACCAATCCAAACAGCATTTATCTGTCAAATGTCTCCCCTCTGTCTGTTATGAGAACTGAAAACAGACAGAGGGGAGACATTTGACAAATAAATGCTGTTTGGATTGGTGACATCAACCTAAGGATCCCATTGGTTTATGCTCTATTTGATCTCTCTTAATTGAGAGATCAATTCCCTCTGGTAAGAGTCAGTGTGTTATCGTGGTGGAGGTGTTCTGTCATCACTATTTTCTGGATTGTCTGTGGATCGATTTCTCACTGGGGACACTACTTAATGTCAACACTTGATTCTGTTGGACTCTTTCCTTACTATTGTGGTTTCCCACAACTGTACCATGCATTCAATTCACTTTTTGTGATCACAGTTATTGTAATTGATTAGTAGTATGGTTATGTGTGTTTCTATTGATCTCATTATCAATTACTAAAGCGCGACTCCCTAATTTTTGTTCCTTTGCTGTTTTTGTTGTATAACAATTTTGAGTCGCAGCTTTCACTTTAATTTACATTTTTAGAGTATACGCAGTATTTTTCATATTCCTATTTATCTATACCAACCTTCCTCTCTTTTAAAGGCCCGTACACACGATCGGATATTCTGACAACAGTTGTCCTAAGGATGTGTTTTGTCAGATAATTTAAACGTCGGAATTTCCGACAACAAATGTTGGCTGTGTATGCCCCAAATTGTCTGACAACAAATGTGTTCTGTCGGATTATCCGATCGTGTGTACACAAATCCAAAGTACAAACGCTCTGAACCAATGCTAAACATCAGACAACAATAGCAGAAGTTGCCAAAAGGGTGGCAGCTGAAAAAACATGTGGTTTGGTGTATATTGACTGAAAATGTTCTGCCGTCTGTATGCAGAACAACTTCACGGACAACGCCTTTTGGACAAAAATACACAGATTTGTCCGATGGAAGTCCGATCGTTTGTATGACACTTTATTTGCATCCCTCTTTCATATCTGTTTCCATCAGATCATGTGCTATTTTATTACTCTTCACTGAATTCTGAGTTGAAAGGGAAAGCAGAGGTTCAATATCTACAGCTTAGAAAAAAAAAATATGTTGCAACGGTGAACTTTATATATTGTAAAAATAATTACCGTACATCTTTTTACAGAGTAGTGGATAATCTGTATTCTGCAAAGTTCTGCCATCTCCTGGCAGGGAAGTAGCAATAATGATAATTAGTTATGTCACTGGGTTTATCGCTGCTCATAATAGTGAAAACTTTGAGTTAAGAATAACAGGTTTGTGACATCAGAGGCACACTTGTTTCTATATCCAGTGAAAACGAAAAGTGGGTATACTGCGCTGCTTATAAAAGGGTGAGACCAGCTGCTAACACAGCTAATAAAGACAAATCAGCTAGGCAAAAATAGAAAACAAAAAACAAAAATGTGTAGCGCTACACATTTTTGTTTTCTTGTTTCTATATCCAGCCTTGGAGGTCTGGGGATTAAAATGAACCTAAATCCTAAATGGATCAGATAGCTTGCAAAGCATCGAGGGCCAGATCCACAACGAGCGGGCTTAACTTAAATCTTCCTATTTAAGTTACACCGCCGCAAAATCTCTACCTAAGTGCCCGATCCACAAAGCACTTACCTAGAAATTTTCAGCGGTGTAACTTAAATTCGTCCGGCGCAAGGCGGGCCCAATCTAATGGGGCGAGTCCCATTTAAATTTGGCGCGCTCCCGCGCCGGACGTACCGCACATGCTCACGACGCGATTTTCCCGACGTGCATTGCGCAAAATTACGTTACGCCGAGTTTTGTGTAAAAAAAGTTGCGTCGGGGAAAAAAAAAATTTAAAAAAAAATTTGACAGCGTCGCGGGAAAGAAGGGTCTACTTTTACATGGTGTTCTAACTTTACACTTTGTAAAAGTAGCCCTAATTTTGCGTTTGCAAACTAACAACTTACGGAGACTTCACGAAGGGAAAGCGCTTTGTGAATCTCCGTAAGTGCTAATTTGCATACCCGACGCGGCATTTCGACGAGAAATGCCCCCAGCGGCGGCCGAGGTACTGCATCCTAAGATCCGACAGTGTAAAACTATTACACCTGCCGGATCTTAGGAATATCTATGCGTAACTGATTCTGTGAATCAGTCGCATAGATAGAAACAGGGATACGACGGCGTATCAGTAGATACGTCGGCATATCCCTTTTGTGGATCTGGCCCCATGTTTCCAAGAAAAATTGAATTTTTCAATTATATTTTAACTTAACTTTTAACTTCAGAAATTAAAAATTAACAAGGCATATCCCACTGTAGTGTATACTAGCCTCAATCCAAAGCACCCAGTGTGGTTCCTACCTGCTCTCTCTTCCCTCTGCTATCTACCTATGAGTCTTTGTAAAGGAGATGTGTCCTTTCCTTTTTCTCAGGTCTCAAATTACACTCAGCTCTCTGCTATGTGCTTTGCAGTGTGTCACACATATCACTGCCCCATGCCTGTTAGAGCTCAGGAATGCTGTGTAAACTCTGTGCTTTAAGAGGCTATAGAGAAGAAACAGGGCAAATAAACAGGTACAACTTACATGGGAGATTGTGTTTCATCTCTGTGTATCACCTGAGGCTACTCACTTCACTGGGTATATGTAGGGCTCACAACCACTTTCAGTGATTTCTAAACGTTAGGATCTGGTGTATTTCCACATGTGGTAAAGA
This sequence comes from Rana temporaria, assembly GCF_905171775.1. Taxonomy (NCBI): domain Eukaryota; kingdom Metazoa; phylum Chordata; class Amphibia; order Anura; family Ranidae; genus Rana; species Rana temporaria. Next base: position 96,891,268 of record NC_053489.1, read on the forward strand.
CATGATTTTGGGGTATAGAAGCTGACAAGTTCCTTCAATTAGAAAAACACAGTACAACTTACTTACAGAAGACATCCAGGGCTGTCTTTTCCATTGGGCACGCTGGGAAGTTGCCCGGGGGCCCCACTTGCCTGGGGGGGCCCCCATCGGCTGCCCAGAAACCCCATTAAAAAATGGTGGAGAGCAGCGGGTCAGAACTGTATCGCGTCTACAGTCTCTGAGGAAGAGTCTGAAGAGGAGTCAAGAGTGGGAGCGCCTCCGGGATGGGGGTCACGGGAGAAGTCAGACATGAGGAGACAGTAGGATAAAACCAGAGCAGCCAAGCTGGAGCCATCTGACTGAGCCGTGCATGTTGCACCTGAGAGGAGGTCAGTAATAGCGCCGCCAGGCCAGTCTAAGGGGCAGGTGGTTGTTGATGTAAGGGGGGAGTGAATACAAAAATATTAGTGACCCCCCCTTACCTTAGTGCATTTACTCTACGGAAGGTGGTCTCTGGTCACCAGAGTGCCCCACACATCTGAGTTCCTGATGTTCCCCTTTACATCAGAGTCTGCAGGATTCCCCCTTACAGTGCAAGGACCCTGATGTAAGTGGGAACTCTGGTGTAAAGAGAAAGCAGTGAACTCTGATATAAGGTAGTCTCCACATCAGAGTTCCCCCTTACATCATGATCTGCAGCGTTCCCCTTTACATAGGAGTTCCCTTTCACTGTAAGGGGGAATCCTGCAGACTCTAATGTAAGAGGAAACTCTGAGAAGGCTGGGTTATAGTAACCTAACCTTCATGTCAATGAAGAAATTTGTAAAACTGTAATTTTAGGTAATTTTTTTTGCAGTGCCAGTAAAAAAAATGTGGTTCTGCCAGTAAATTTCATGATTTTTGTCAGTAAATTATCGTGCACGATTGTGTAGACAGGGCCCCAGTGCACTGTATTGTCCAGGGGGCTATAATGCTCTTAAGATGCCACTGAAGGCATCTGCATATCTACTTCCATTACAAATCCCAAAAATATGGAGTTTATCTCTCAAGTTAGGATAGTAGGTGGAACGCTCAAAACATTTTTATTTTTTTGCCCTTGGGTCCAACTGTGCTAGTTTAGCTAGAAGTGTAAGGCCTTGTACTCACGACCGGATCTGTGCGCTGGAAACTGTCTGCCCGACAGTTTCCGGCGTACAAGGCTGATTTGTGTTTGGTTCCGCTGGCGTGTACACACCAGCGGACCAAATTCCCGTCGTACCGGAACGCGTGCACGTAAACTACGTACGACGTCACTATAAAGGGGAAGATCAAACTTAATGGCGCCGCCCTCTGTTCCTCTTTTGCTAGTTACGGGTTTGCTCGTGTTAGTGAAGGTTTGGTTAGAGCTGATTCGCGCTTCTCGGTCTCCAGGCTTTGACAGCGTGTATTCACGGGTTCAGTGCGTGTGCTTGCGGTAACGTAGTTGTCATTCGGCTATAGGCAAGCAGGTTGTTTCTGCTTTAGCAGTTGCATCCTGTGCGCTCGTATCTGTTTGTCACGCGTTTGTCGCAGGTAGTGCTGGATTTGCGAGTGCTTTCTGTTTCAGTGTGTTCTTGACTGACCAGCCGGCCGGTTTGAAGCCATGATGGAGCAGCAGCGTCAATTTTCGCGAGTTGGTGCTGTTTATGGGATGGCTGCTGGATATGTTCATTTGTCCAGTACTTTGGCCAGAAACAGGGGGCGGAGGCGTTTCTGGACCAAGAATTGGTTGCGCCAGCGTGACCAGTTCTCACATATGCCTCTGCTTAGGGAACTCCAGGAGAATAATCCTAATGACTTTAGGAACTTTCTCCGCATGACGGACCCCGTATTCAACAGTCTGCTGGAACTTCTGTCCCCCTATATCACGAGGCAGGACACTGTGATGCGCCAAGTAGACATGTGCACTGCCAAAAAATTCGTTTTTTTCGTTTATGTTATTTTCGTTTTTTTTTTTTTTTCGGAAATTCGGGAAATTAAAAAAAAAAAAACGTTTTTTTTCGTTTATGTTATTTTCGTTTTTTTTTTATTTTTTCGGAAATTCGGGAAATTAAAAAAAAAAAAACGTTTTTTTTCGTTTATGTTATTTTCGTTTTTTAATTTTTTTTCGGAAATTCGGGAAAAAAAAAATCGTTTTTAATTCGTTTTTTAAATTTTTTCGGAAATTCGGGAAACCGAAAACATTTATTTTTCCGTTTTATTCGTTTTTTCCGAAAAAGCAAAAAACGAATAAAACAGAAAAAACGAAATTTCCGAAAAAAAACGATTTTTTTTTTTCGGAAATTAAAGAAAATTCGGAAAATTCGGAAATGAAAAAATTCGGAAGTACGAAATTTTCGAAATTTCGAATTTTCAAAATTTTTAATTTCGAATTTCGAAATTTTCAATTTTTTATTCGAAAATTCGGGATTTCGGAATTTCGAAAATTCGAAAATGAAAAATTCGAAAATTCGAAAAATTCGAAATTGAAAAATTCGAAAAATTCGAAATTGAAAAATTCGAAAATTCGAAATTGAAAAATCGAAAATTCGAAATTGAAAAATTCGAAAATTCTAAAAATTCGAAATTGAAAAATTCGAAAATTCGAAAATGAAAAATTCGAAAATTCAAAAATTCGAAATTGAATATTCGAAAAAATCGAAATTGAAAATTCGAAAAAATCGAAATTGAAAATTCGAAAAAATCGAAAATTCAAAAATTCTAAATTTGAAAATGAAAAATTCGAAATTTCGAAAATTGAAAAATTCGAAATTTTAAAATTCGAAAATTCGACATTTTGAAAATCGAAAATGAAAAATGCGAAAATTCGAAATTGAAAAATTCGAAAAATTCGAAATTGAAAAATTCGAAATTGAAAAATTCGAAAAATCGAAAATTCGAAATTTGAAAAATCGAAAATTCGAAATTTTAAAATTAAAAAAATCGAAATTTGAAAATTAAAAATTCGAAATTTGAAAATTAAAAATTCGAAATTTGAAAATTAAAAATTCGAAATTTGAAAATAAAAAATGCGAAATTTGAAAATTAAAAATTCGAAATTTTGAAAATCTAAAATTAAAAATTCGAAAATTCAAATTCCGAAAATTCAAAATGACAAATTTGAAAATTCGACATTTTGAAAATCGAAAATGAAAAATTCGAAAAATTGAAAAATTCGAAATTTGAAAATGAAAAATTCGAAAATGAAAAATTCGAAAAATTCGAAAATTCGAAAAATTCGAAAATTCGAAAAATTCGAAAAATGCGAAAATTCGAAAAATGCGAAAATTCGAAAAATTCGAAAATTCGAAAAATTAGAAAATTCGAAAAATTAGAAAATTCGAAAAATTAGAAATTGAAAAATTTGAAAATTCGAAATTGAAAAATTCGAAAAATGGAAAATTCGAAATTTCGAAAAATGATAAATTCGAAATTCGGAAATACGAAAATTCGGATTTTTTTTTCGGAAATACGAAAATTCGGATTTTTTTTTTCGGAAATACGAAAATTTGGAAATTCGGGAATTAAAATTTTTCGGAAATCCGAAAATTCGGGAATTCGGAAATTCGAAATTTTCGGAAGTAAGAAAATTCGGAAATAAAAAATTCGTGAAAACGAAAATTCGAAATTAACGAATTTCCGAATTTTCGTTAAAAAACGAATTAGAAACTAAACGAATTGCACATGTCTAGCGCCAAGCCATCACGGCCGAGCAGAGGCTTATTGCCACGTTGCGGTACCTGGCGACTGGGAGGAGCCTGCAGGACCTCAAGTTCTCGACAGGCATCTCTCCGCAGGCGCTTGGTGTCATCATACCGGAGACGTGTGCTGCCATCATCAAAGTTATGCATGAGGAGTATATTAAGGTAAGTTTCCTGGCTGTAATAATGTTGCTAACTAACTAAATTTTTATTTTCCCAGATATGCTGTGTGTTTAACTAACGTTCCCTTTTCTCCCTATGCATGTTGATATCAGCTTTACATGTTTTATTCTTGGCCTACCTGCATATTTGTCCCTTACCCAATATTAACCTGTCCAGCATGCTATCCTAGGGACAAACCCACCTTGCCATTTTTTACAACAGGACTTTTTGGTTTTTGTGTCCCCCCCCCCCCCTTCAAACTTTTATTGTCCCCATCAGAGGGCTGTGGAGTCTCTTAATGAAGTGGCCCTATATATTTCATTTCCCAAATTCTCCATGCACATTTTTCTAATGCAATTTTAATACTGTGAACTGTCACAAGGATGCTTGTAGGATGTTTTGGTTACAAAGTACTAAATCTCTTTTTTTGTTTGTCCCCACAGCTACCCTCCACACCACAGGAATGGCAGTCTGTGGCTTCCCAATTTGCCCAGCGGTGGGATTTTCCAAACTGCGGTGGAGCAATAGATGGGAAACACGTCCGCATTGTGCCCCCACCCCGCTCGGGGTCCTACTATTATAATTACAAGGGTTATCATAGTATTGTGTTGATGGCGGTGGTGTCGGCACAGTATGAGTTTCTATATGTGGACGTGGGGAAGAACGGCCGGATGTCTGATGGGGGAGTGTTCGCACGGACTGATTTCTATGATCGTCTCCAAGCTGGTGGTCTGGCATTGCCACCAGATGAAGATAATGTGGAAGGACTTCCGTTTGTGTTCCTAGCGGACGAGGCTTTCGGGCTTGGTCCTCACCTCATGCGGCCTTTTCCCCAGAGGACCCTCACCTCAGAGAGGAGTGTGTTTAATTTTCGGTTGGCCAGGGCTCGGAGGGTAGTCGAGAATGCCTTTGGGATACTCACCAACCGGTTCCGCCTGTTCAGGACATCGATACATCTGGCGGAATATAAATTGGACACCGTTGTATTTGCCTGCTGCATTTTGCACAACTTTTTACGCAGGCACTCCCAGACGTACCTACCCGACATCGGTTCTGAGGCAAGACTACCCTCAGATCCCCTTCCCGGGCTGGACACTGGTCGCGCTGGCTTGGCCCCCCAATCAGCTCGTGAGGTACGCGACAAATATGTTGAGTACTTCATGGGTCGGGGGGCCATTGCTATGCCAGATCATATTTCTTTCTAATTCGGCCCCCAAAGAAAGGAATATTCTCTCAAATAAAAACTAATTAGACCATTGGACTTTATACAGTTGTTTGTCATTAATGCTTTTTCTCTTTTTATCTGTCTTCCTGGTTCTCTAACTAACTTCTTCAATTTTAATGCATAATTGATTTCTCCACTTTTAGTAACTAACCACATTTTGCACAGTATTCACTCATCTACAAACAGGGTATTGAGTCTAGAAATAAGAAGCAACTCCATTTGTAAATTTTGAGGTCAAGTTTTTTAATTTTTGCTTGTTCATGACCCCAAAAATTTTTGTATATTTTTGTCATTACTCCCTGCTTTTGTACTTAGGAGTCTACAAAAAAATTTTAATTTTTTTTATTTTTATTTTTTTTTTCAGGTAATTCAACCAAAAATATTATGCAGATTATACATTTTTTAACAAGTTCACATTTTTGTTTATCAAATATAGTTAGATTTATTGTTTACATATATATATATATATATAGACTATTTTTGGTGTGGTGTTTACCGCCTTATTTTTTATTTTTTTTGGCATATTTTTAATGCACAAAAACCATTATTTTTTTAACCATTTTTTTTTTTTTGTTGTGTTTTTCAAAAAGAAAATTTCTTATTGAGATTTTGGAGTAAAATCTCGACTTCACTAAATTCAGTGATTAGAGAGATTTCTAATTCTATATATATATATTTTAATTTTTTTGGCGTTGTTTATTCTTTATGGTCTAAACTTTATAGTATCCCAAAATGTTCAACATGGTCAAAAAGTAACAAAATCCAATTCAAAAAATATAAAAACTCACAACAGCAGTCAGTCATGGTGTGCTTTCACACTGGAATACGCCAAAATTTGAAGATACACACATTCAGTGCAAACTCGCCAAATGTCATTGGTTCAACAGACAAATGGCCACATGTGCTATCTGACATCATGGGTGATCAATGTCTGTGTTTTGTGGGAGCAAACCCTTCCTCTCAACTACTTGAGGATGGAGGAGGGGGTTGGACCCACAAAGCACAGACACTAGATATTCTGTGATGGCAGATAGCACATGTTGGCACACTGTGTGTGTATCTTCAAATTTTGGCGTATTCATTATTAAAACTGTAAAAATGTTTGTGGGGGCGGGGGATGGGCGGGGGGTGTTTCAGTCTTTGACACGGCCCATCATGTCAATAATATTTTTAAAATTCGATTCGATGACCATCATTCTTTGCCGCATATTGTCCATTTCCGTGCAGCATTCCAAAAGGACATTTGTTAAATTCTCTTCCATGACAACCATCCTTTCACGCATATTGTGCATTTCAGTGCTGCACTCCATTACCTGCTGAATAATTATAGCAGCACTTGCACGTGAAAATATTGGCACACCATCCTCCTCCCCTAAAAAAAAAATACAAAATGGCATTTACAACATTATTTTTCGATGAGGCCTATCTACATATGTTTTTTGGAATCAAGCTAGGGTGACACTGACCTGATGGGCTTCTCCTTTCCACCTCTTCGACATCTTCTATCACTCCTCCTTCTTCCACCACCTCCCCATCATCTTCTATCACTCCTCCTTCTTCCACCACTTCCCCATCATCTTGGACTCCTCCTTCATCCATCAATCCACCTTCTTTCAATTCGCCAAATTGTTCTTCCGCCACTTGCCCTTTCATCTGCTATAACTTCTAAGTCCAAAATTACTTCTTCCTCCTCTCTTCCTTCCTCCTTTCTTCCTTCCTCCTCTCCTTCCACATCCTCTTCTCCTTCCACATCCTCTTCTCCTTCCACATCCTCTTCTCCTTCACATCCTCTTCTCCTTCCACATCCTCCTCCTCCTCCACATGGCGAGATGGAAGATTTTGGCCTTGTCTGGCCCTCTCTGCCTCCTCCAAATGCTGGCGACTTCTTTCCCTGAAATAAACCAAAAAAAATGTAGACTCATCAGCACACAGATATTGGAGAGCATAAATCGCACACATTGCTTAGAAGAGGCTTTCATTTAGTTACTTTTATCTTTCACCAAACCTACATTTTGCAATTACTTCTATATGGCAAGCTCTGATCCTGCCCCTTTTTAGCAAAGTGACACACATGGATGTCCCCCCTAAACTGTATTTCTGGGAGACCCTACCAAAACCCATTTTTGATTTCGGGAGACACAGGTGCTCTGCATTGCAGATGTGAAAACATCTGCTTTATTACCACTGTTTTTAGAATGAATCCTGTTTGCCTTTCCCATTCTCATAATTTTATTTTCTAGAACTAGCTTTTACACAATGTTTACAAACAAAGTTTTTGGCCAGTGAGCCATGTCCAGGTGTGTTGTTCCTGGAATAACCGAGCCTTTCTGAGAAACTATGTGATGTTACGTTGTTTACTAAGAACACTATTTGTAAATATGTCGGTATTTAGGTCATAAAAAATAAATGACAACATGTCTTTAAAATTACAAGCAGGCCAAGGAGGCAGATGGTGAAATATACATGGCAACACATTATTGCAGACAATCACCCCCCCCCAACCCCAATATATATTTACTTACTTTTACGCAGAATTTTAAGTATTTTCTTCATCTGATGTGGCTCCCTCAATTTTAAGTCTGACCATCGTTTCCTCAGCTGTTCCTTGGACCTGGTGATCCCAAACATCCTCTGCATTCTCCTCGCCACCTTGTCCATAATATGTGCCTTTCGGCGGTTAGGGGTCTTGTATGGCCCTAATTCACCATCATAGTCCTTCTTTCGCATGATGTAAACTAACTCCACCATTCCTGAACCGCATATTAGTGGCTTTATATCTTCTTTGCCTTGATCGGGACGTCCCTGCCTCTGTCCCTTCACTTGTGGCATGAGAGCATCGTGCCCGCTCGTGTGACATCGCCATCTTTCCTTTCCCACAGAGATTATGGGCGTGGAAAAGATGAATTCTTACGCCATGGGCGGAGAAGAGGGCGGCGTTTAATACATACGCGGAGTGTAGAGAATGCAAACAACGTGTTTACGTCGGTTACGCGGAGAATCTTCGAGCGCATCCAGAACATACACAGTTAACGCCATATTTCCTAAACTCATTGATTAGGGGCCTCGCAAAGGTGACGAGGGCGGGGTTTAATAAATACGCGGAGTGTTTAAAAGGTGCAACGCCGTGATTACGCATCTTACGCGGTAATTAGGCGAGCGTGAGAAACGAGGAGCGAGAGACAGGAAGGTAAGGAAATTAAAAATGTGATCAGCAGAGGCCTTGAAATGTAGACACATGGGATGGGGGTTTGGGCTGTTGGTTGCACCCTTTTTTAAGCTATTCTGTCTATGGGGTACCACAATGTTATTTTGGTATCCAAATGCTTTTGGACACCTCACAAAATAGAGATGTGAACAATGCTGTACCTCATTGACAAGTTTTTGAATGGTGTATTCAGATCAGGCAAAGTATTGTTCAAGTGTTGGTTGTACAGAGGTCATTAGGAAGTGTCTTTTATGTCATCCATTGTCAGGGGCATGAGATTTACACATGAAAGAGTGCCTAGATGAAAACTGTCATTTGTAATCATTGTTTATTTTTCTATATTAAAAATATTTACTGCAATGTTAACAATGGCTCTGCATCTAGCAAATCAATGTTTGGTACAAGCAATGCGGCCGAGCTGCCAATCATTGTTTAAAACAAGAGAGACTGTGTTTGTAATTAGATATAGGTAATAAATTTGAAGACACATATTAGATCAAGGTCAACGCTGATCCTTTTGAATATTTATTTTTCTGTGGTTTATGTTTTTGGAATCTAGACTCAAAAAGAAATATAATTTTTCAAACAATTCAATGGACCTCCTACAAACCAAGGAAGCTATAGAGGCCTTACTCCAAAAATATCAGGAGACGCCCATCCTGTGGAATTCCAAACACGCATTATATTGCAATAAAGAGGTACGAGCGGCAGCACTAGAAGAGCTAGCAAACTATATGCAAACTTGGGTGCCAGGATGCACTGCCAACATGATGAAGGATAAACTTGCCAACCTCAGAAGCACATACAGGAGAGCATACAAAGCTAATAAAAGCAAAAAATCGGGAGCAGCAGCAAGACAAGCAAAGGAACCCAAACTGTGGTATTATAAACAGATGGCTTTTTTGCGGGACGAAATGGAAGGCAGGAAAACGATGTCGAGTCTTTCTTCCAACCTTTCCTCCATGCTACCTTCCAGCGGACCTTCCCCAGATGACCACAGCCCTGCAGAGTCGGAGGAAGAGGGCCTGGCTGACAGAGATGCAGATCTGCCACCCTTCGATGAGGAGGTATAGTAGTTTCCTCTATATTTCTTGCGTAAATAATTCTTGGTGGATTAATGATTAGATATTGTAAAAAAAAAAGCCAAGCTGGGAAAAAGCAAAAAAAAAGGTGTTCAGACAAATAGGTGTCAGAGATGACAACTGCAGGGGTCAGAAGTAGAGTGTATTCAAGTAATAATGACAGAAAATACTAAACGAAAAACATGAAAATGAGTGTGGTTTTATTTAGCGAAATTGTAAAAAATGTCCTTTTTTTTGCACACAGGAAGAAGAGATCAGCCAGGAGGTGGCAGATCCTCAGGTGTCTGTCAGCCAGGAGGAGGCCGGGGTCAGTGGCAGCCAGGAGGAGGCCGGGGTTAGTGGCAGCCAGGAGGAGGCCGGGGTCAGTGGCAGCCAGGAGGAGGCTGGGCCCAGTGGCCTGCAGCAGGTCCCCCCGGCCAGGAGAACCACCACCAGCCAGTCTTCTCCCCCCCAGGTGAGGCCATCAGGCCGAAGGAGGCAGTTGAGGCCTGTGGAGGAGGCAAGCCTCCGCATGATACAGGAGGCAAGCGCCATCATGAGGGCCCCCCTCAACCCCACAGAGGCCTTCAGTGCCTCATTGGCCCATGATTTAAATGAAGGGGAGGAGGACCAGAGAAGACTGGCAAAGGCCCTGATGAACCAGGTCCTTTGGTGGATGCAGAGGGGCCTGCTGACCCCAGAGACTGGGCTATGTGACCCGGCCCGGCTTGCGGAACACCATCCTCCTGCTGCCACATCGACCCCACCTGCAAGACCCCGTGTTAGATCCGCTGGAAGGCTGCCTGGAGGGAAGGCTGGAAAGAGGAGGAAACGTTGATTTTCTGCCTTCCATTTCCTTCCACCATAAAGGACATCTTGTTTGTACTACCACAGTTTGGGTTCCTTTGTTTGTGTGCTGCTGCTTCATATTTTTGTGTTTGGCTCCTGAGGCTTGGAAGTTTATCCTTCACCATGTTGGAAATGCAAGTTTGCATATAGTTTGCTATCTATTCTAGTGCTGCCGTTCTTTTTATTTTTTGTGATGACATTTGCCTGAATAAAAGGCTTTTTGCTTTCATTTGAAAACATGTCTATTGTTTGTTATACTGTGGGGATTATTAGGCAGCAAACCTTTAATAAATATACAATGGGTAATTTACAAAGGACACACTCCTTGGGGGGGGGGGGACATTTGGTGTGCCAACATGGTTTAATATTCTCTAATGAAACACAAAAAAAAAAAAAAAAAAAAAAAAAAAAAAACATGTAAAAAAAAAATATTTTAAATGGTGACATAACTAGAAACAACAAAAAAAAAAAAAAAATATGCACATTCCTTTACAAAAATGACTACTATAAATTATGGAGGACCACCAACCAAAACACACGTCTGGCATAGAAAACATTATTAAGGATTACATCACAAGCAAGAAATGTGACATTTCAGTATGGGACAACTCTATTGAAATTGCATCAGCAAGAGAACGGGGTTATTCTAGCAAGAGAAGAATTAATAAAACGAGGCAAGAAAATGTGGTTAGTGCGCCTTTTTAAGACATTGTTCTCTTGCTAGAATAAAAGGTTTCTAATGACGAATGTGCCATATCCCAAACAAACGCGAGTTTTACCTGAACGAGCGCTCCCGTCTCCTCATTTGGACTGAGCATGCGCGGGGTTTTTGTACGCTGCTTTTGTGTACAGACGACCGAACATGTCTGACGGACCACGATTCAGCAGACTGTTTTAAAGCAAGACCAGGAAACAGTTTGTTCGTTGGGAAAACGGTCTGGCCGACGATTGTTTGCTGGAATCCTGTACGTTACTGCCTACACACGAACGAACATGTCCGCTGAAACTGGTCCGCGGACCAGTTTCAGCAGACATGTTTGGACGTGAGTACGGGGCCTCAGTGTACATACAGATAATATTATAGACTCATTTATTCCAAGTTCCATTTAGTGTTTTCTGGTTAGTTGGCCCTAATCAATGCACTGTAAGAAAACCATGCTTTCTTTGGAAGCCAAACTTATGGACCACCAAAAGGTACAACCAGATAAATCATGGTGACCAAAAAAGTGAACCAAAAAGTGCTCCACAGCACCAAAGCTTATTTTAACAATGACAAAATATTGGATAGGATCTGCTGTGTTTTCTATATTTGATATTTAACATTTTTAACATTTTGAAAACTGACATAGAGGATAGGAGCTTGTGTGCTTCGCCTGTGATAATGAAATGGATTTATAGGATTGAAGGTGGTATGTTTCCACATTTGGTAATAAAATGGATATAGCCAATAGGAGCTGGTGTGTTAAAATGGATAAAGTAGATAGTAGCTGGTGTGTTCCACTGTAGACTTAAAATGGATAAAGTAGATAGTAGCTGGTGTGGTTTTCACATGTAGTTATTAACATGGATATGGATCGGAACTGGTGTGTTTCCCCAAAACAACAAACAAAAATTCCCAGCTCGCTTACCAGCCAGCCTGCAACAAACCAAATTGACCCTGTCTAACAGTTCATGTTAAAACCAGGGGTTTAATTTGCACACGTTTATAAATAAACATGTAAGCTGCAGCAGCCACATCATGGCCCCCAGTGTACTGCAATCCTAACTCTATCATTTTGAGAGTTTCCTGATTTAGAGCACATGATTGATAGATTAATTAATGTATGTAATGTATGCCTAGCACCCACCCTCCCTAAAGGTGCAGGGATACTCTGGACACCCAGCAACAGCAAAATGGCAGCAAAGGTATCCAGTGTGTCCCCTCACCAATTACCTACAGTACAAACAAATGGCAACCACCCCAAGCTATAACTGGCCTTTGCAGCAGGGAGCACATGGAAGGGTGACGCATGTCAAAAAACAATAAACAAGAATTCCCAGCTGCAACAAACCAAATTGTCCTTGTCTAACAGTTCACGTTAATACCTAGTGCTCCTTGCTGCAAGGGCCAGTTGAAGGTTGAGGTGGTTGCCATTTGTTTGTACTGGTGTGTTTCCAAATGTGGTGCTAAAATTCATATAGAGGATAGGAGCTGGTGTGTTTCCACATGTGATAGTGAAATAGATATAGAGGATAGGAGTTGGTGTGTTTCCACATGTGATAGTGAAATAGATATAGAGGATAGGAGCTGGTGTGTTTCCACATATGGTAATAAAATTGATATAGAGAATGGGAACTGGTGTGCTTTCACATGTGGTGTTAAAATAGATATAGTGCATAGTAGCTGGTGTGTTTCCACATGTGGTAGTCGAATGGATATAGAGGATAGGAAACGGTGTGTTTCCATATATGGCAGTGACATGGAAATAGAGTAGACAATAAAAACAGAGAACATATATGGTAGAGTTTGGTTCCTCTTTTTATTTGCTTCCTTTGACGGGATTGTGAGTTCTTGTTAATTGATTTGGGAAACCATTCTCCTCACCTCCACCTTGTCTCTTTTTAGGATATAGAGTAGAGAAGAGCTCAAAATGTGTCTGTTTAAGAGTTTGTCTGAACACCAGACTTTGTACTTGAATGGAAGTTGAACTTCAGGTACATTAGCTGTGTTTGCACTGTTAATATACATTACAGCTTCCTTGCTCACCTTGCTTCACTGATGCGTGTTTGGCAACCAGTGATGTCATGCAGCCCCATTAATTTAATGGCCGTGAATCTCCGGCAATGCAAAGGGTTGGGTTAGCATGACATCAATGACCAAATATGGCCACATGAATTCATCCAGGAGACCCTGCCACTTCACAGCGGGGGACTGGGAGATGTCATTCGGCACCAGTTAGCAACAGGATTGGACATGTCTGTTGATCGGCAGGATTTTTTTTTTCTTTTGGTGGGAATAAGCCATTATTCATCATGATTGACATGGATCACTGGACAAAGTGACTGACTATGGATGTACATCATAGAACTTTTTTGTTTGCTTTTTTCAATAAAGAGCATGTCAAAAATTGGGTGTGTTTTTATTTACTTTTCACTTTTTTGTATTAATGATTAGGGGGGCTGTGTACCCCTTAATCATTCACATGGGGTATCTGGGCCTCTTTATTGTTAAAGGGGCCTTCCAAATTCCAGTAAATCTCTGCAGACCCCCTCAACCACTGGGCCAGGATTGTGAAAAAGAGGCCTTCCTAAGGTATCCTCCTCATGTAGAGGGCATGTGGTTTCAGTATGGTTAAGGATGGTGGCTCATGCTCATTGGATTTGCCACCTGAACTTTAGTCATCATGGATCGGAACCAGTTAGGATATAAGCTGGTTTTGTTCCACTTTTGATAAACAAAAATGGGTATAGAACAGTGGTTCTCTACCTTTTAGTGCCGTGGCCACCTTGATAAAATTTACCAAGTTTGTGGGGGACCCCTAACAGTAAATTATTTTAGTAGCGTGGGTTGTCAGCACCCAAGGGCAAGACAAGTAAGCCAAGACTAGGTAAGACAAGTAATTTGAGTCCCTTCCACTCATACAGTATTTATAAACCCATTATGGTACATTTTAAGATGTACCACTTTCTCTTTGTTCTCCTTTCTCCCCCTTCCCTTTTATCATCTCTCTATCTTAATTTCTTGTTTTCCCCATCCCTCTCTCTAAGCCGTCTTTCTTGTTCTTTCTCTCCCCTTTTCTTGGTTCCTCCCCCCCTTCTTTTCATCTCACATCCAGTATTTCTCCTAATTATTATTTCTTCTCTTACTACTTGTGGGGGTGGGGGGAATGCAACATCCCAGGATTTCGGTGGACCCCTGGAAATCATCGAGGGGGCCACCGACCCCAGGTTGAGAACTTCTGGTATAGAATATAGGAAATAAAAGTGTTTAAATAAATATAGTGGCTTGTAGGTGGTATGGTTTCCATATAGAGCAAAAAAAGTGGATATAGTGAATTGAGTTGGTGTGTTTCCACATGTGGGTAGTGAAATGAATACAGAGGATAAGAGATGGTGTGTTTCCCATGTGGTAGTGCATGAATATAAAAGATGGGGAGCAATTGTTTATAAATAATTATATTGCATGTAGCTGGCTGTTTGCATAATGGGGTATCAAATTGGATATAATGAAGGGAATGTTGTCATAGAAGAACAAAGAACAGAAATGGGAATGCTTCAAATCGGCTGTATGCAAACACACTGCAAAATATATTCCCATGAGCAATACATTTAAAATCCTAACAAAAAAAAAAATCCTAAAAAACAAAAAGAAAAAATAAGTGGCTCACATCCAAAGTTAAAATAGCTATACATAATAAGAAAAAGAAGATTGAAAAAAAAAATGTAAATGAACGAACACTATCATCATTTTAAGTCATTAAAGAAATAACAAGATTATGTACAAAGGAAATTAATACCACAAAAGTTAAAAAGCAAACAAAAGGTTGCAAAAAAGAGTAGAATAAACCCCCCCCCCAAAATCATGTTAATAGTAAAAAGGTTTGGTCTGAGCATGTAGGCCCTTTACAAAGTAAATTAGAGTTGGTAACTGGGGACAAGAAAAGGCGTATTTAATTAAATACCGTATTTATCAGTGTATAACACGCACCACCGGCGTATAACACGCACCCTACTTTTAAGAGGGAAGTTTCAGGAAAAAAACTTTCCACAGCCCCCTGCATATAACACGCAGGCACAGTTTACCCTCTATTTTCAGGGTAAAAAAGTGAGTGTTTATACGCAATAAATACAGTACCTTCTTCAGCTCTCTGTATACAAAGGTACATCATACAGCCAAGCTGTTACACATTAACAGGAAACATCAATGAACTACCACAGCGCTCAACAGCACTGTGGTGGTTCATTGAGAACTACAAGCCGTGGCTGGAGAGGCAGTGCTCCGCACGACCACATTCTTTGAAGATTCTCACAGAGAGTGGGGGGAAAAGATCCCCCCCACTGCCTGTGACATCAGGGGGGCCGGGGGGCAATGGATTTGTAACATGTTACACCCTGAATATGTGTGTAACATGTTACATGTTACAAGAGGTGAACTTATCCTTTGACCACTTGACCTCCTGAAGATTTTACCCCCATCATGACCGGGCCGTTTTTTTTTATTCAGTTAACTTAATTGACAATTGCGTGGTTGTGCAACACTTTTGAAAATTACAATAGTGACACTAATACAGTGATCAGTGCTAATACTTTACACTGTCACTGTACTAACGATACTGCCTGGGAAGGGTGTAACAATTTAGAGGTGATCAAGGGGGTAAATGTGTGTCTAAACAATGTGTAATGTGTGTGTTATATGCTGCTTATTACTAAGCGATTTTGCTGTTTTTTTCTCTGCTTTGAAGGAAATAAATAAACAGCAAGATCGCCTGTCAGTGTTCAGAGCTGACAGGCTCCCTTCCGTGAATGATGTACGCGATCAGCGGGTCCCAGCGATCAATCTTAGCTGGGCACCTGGTGATCGGCTTGTACTGTAACAACTCAAAGCACTGGGAATGATTGGGAATGATATTGACATAGCCCAGTTGATCCACAATGGCTCAAAAGTGAATAGTCTATAAACATTTAGTTTTCAATGTTTTTTATTCAAGTTTTTCACAATACAGGTAAGGACCAGGGCATTGACTTTAACAGTGTATAGCTGCCTCCATAAGCAGAAAGGCATTACGTCCATAAACATCTTAGGGCCAGATTCAGAAACATATACATATCTATTGGCGGGCGTAGCGTATCTCAGATACACTACGCCGCCGTAACTTAGGGCGCAAGTTCCGTATTCAGAAAGAACTTGCGCCCTAAGTTACGGCGGCGTAGCGTATGTGGTCCGGCGTAAGCCCGCGGAATACAAATTTTCCATGCAGTGGGCGTGTGTATGGTAATGAAGGCTGACCCCACGTA
>NC_053489.1:99027540-99040040 GCF_905171775.1 Rana temporaria
GCGGCGGCAATCCGCGGATTGCCGCCGCGGTCACAGCATCGGGAAAGGCCGGGGCTTCGGCCTAGCTCCGGAGCCGTGGCACCGCTAACGGCCATGTTAAATATCGGAAAAGAAAAATGTGAATCTGCGCTACAGAATATTTAAATATAATAATTAGGCTCTCAGGTATTGAAAGGTATATAGTATAATGAGTATGAGGGGCTGCCCCTGCAGAAAACCGACAGGAACAGTTATATCCCTGTAAACAGTTGTCATCACAAGCAATGGATTCAAAATATCCCCAAGGGACAACTCATGAGACTGTTTAGAAACTGTAGTAACAGTGTTGACTTTGAAACACAGGCGACACAAATTATTAATAAATTTGTTGAAAAAGGCTATAAAAGAAAAGAGCTAGAAATTTTGAAAATAAAAGTCATGAGAATGAACAGAAACAACATCATAACAGGCACACACAACAAGAAAAAGAAGAAATTTATGGATACAGCGTTCCTAACAGGTTATAATATACAGCACAAGGACATTGAAAGAATTTTTAAACAACACTGGCCTATTCTACAATCAGACAAAAGTCTAAAAAATCTGTTACCAAACAAACCGAGTTTTATATACCGAAGAGCCCCTAACCTCAGAAATAGATTAGTCCACAATGCAATAGACCCTCCCAAACAAATCCAAATTTTCAAAAACCTGAAAGGTTTCCACAAATGTGGAAAATGTTTACCATGTCGTGTTAGTAAAAAAACTAACAAGAAAAAAACAGAGTTCTCCTCAACAACAAATGGATCCTCACACAAAATAAGAGAACTCATTACCTGTAGCAGTACACATGTGACGTATGTTTTAGAATGCCCCTGCCACAAGCAATATGTGGGCAGAACGACAAGAGAATTACATATTAGAATAAGAGAGCATATTGCCAACATAAAAAAGGGTTTCCACAAACACAGTGTGTCTAGGCACTTCAGGGATTATCACAACAAAGACCCTGGGTGTATGACATTTTATGGGATAGATAAAATAAAAGAACACTGGAGGGGTGAGGACAAAACTAAAAAAGTATCCCAAAATGAAACCCGATGGATCTATACATTAGATACCCTCCAGCCGGCAGGTATGAATATTGACGTAGATCTGAACTGCTTTTTAACCAATTTTTAACAATTATTTTAATGTCATTGGAAATGTGAGCTGACACATTACAATACTTGCCATTTTCACTTATATCTCTATTTATATCTTCATTACATTTTCATTGCTTTTTATAGCCTCCCCACTTCCAATATACATACATATTATATTACAGATTTATTTTATTACTATTAAAGATATCATATTCTCTTTTATATTTTTAAAGATATTTTATATTAGTATTTACATATGTTTTAACTTATATTGTTTATGGTCTAATTGCAATGACCTTTAGAACTATAAATTTTGTATCTTTATGGTCTAATGGCAATGACCTATAGAATTATGAAATTTCTATTGTAGCACTTTATGTCTGAAAGACACATGCCTTTATGTTTCAAATATTTGCACCATATTACCGTTTTGTTTACAATCGCAAAGTATATTCATTAATATAACAGGGAGATTCATTTCATTCCGCTGTTTAAATATATAGAGTAACCTTAGAACAGGACTCCGGTCTCCAAAAAGCCACAACATGGCGGACGTTTTTTCATTAACATAACAGGGAGACTCGTTGATGTATATCCCGCTATCTAAATATATAGAGTAACCTTAGCTCAGGACTCCGGTCTTCATAATACCACAACATGGCGGATGTATTTTTGGGCTCAGTTTAGCACCAAGAGAAATTTACAGGATCTCTAGAGATTGGTCTTCTGTCTGCCATAATCTACAACATGGCGGACGCGTTTTTTTTTTTAATTATAGGGCCTCTAGCGGCTGGACTTCTGTCCTCAAAAACTACAACATGGCGGACGTTTCAGACATAAACGTCCCATATAAATAAGGAAGTGCTGGGGGCTTAGAGGCGCGCTCCAGATGACGTCAGATCGACGAAACCGGTAGAGCAGACGCTACTCTAAGCTACAGCACGTTTTTATGTTTTATGTGTATTAACCTTTCTACTAAATAGCGGTGGAGTTTTTTAGATTCTGGGAAGATCCAGGGATTTGTCAGTATATTATACTGTGAACGCCTGTTACCCCTGCAGGGGTTCAAGTATCTGGTGAGTGCGGGACCACAGGGAGTGAGCACGATTTTTGCATAGAAGATTTATATCTACGTTGTTCTCACGTGGAAGAAGCACACAGCACTTTCAATTATTTATTTATTTATTTACTGCATGGAACTTTTTTGCATAAAGACTTTTTTACTTACAGTATGAAAACTGTTTGTTGAAAGCACACTGCACTATATATATATATTTATATTCATTGATTCACTCAATTTTTGTATGAAGCAGAGATGGAATGAGATTTTAGCACTGGAACACTTTTTGAGTTTATTTGTATTTTGAATTCTTTGTTTGTTATTTGGATCACCACGCAACATTTTTGGTTTTTTTGTTTTTATTGTATCACCCATACAACATTAATTATTATTTGACATTTAGTCTACACTTTAGGTTGGCGCCACCACCTGCTTTTTATATTATTTCACATGTTAAATATCGGCCTAATTTTGGATGAATATCGGCCGATGGCGATTTCTCCAAAACGGCCGATATATCGGCCTGCCGGTATATCGGTCGACCTCTAAAAAATAAATATTATATATATTATATATTATATATACACACACACACACACACACACACACACACACACATATATATATATATATATATATATACACACACACACACACATATATACACACACACATGCATACATACATACATACATACCACAACTTGTTTTTTTTATATTGTAAAAGATAATGTTACGCCGAGTAAATTGATACCCAACATGTCATGCTTCAAAATTGCATCCGCTCGTGGAATGCCGACAAACTTTTAACCTTTAAAATCTCCATAGGCGACGTTAACATTTTTTTACAAGTTGCATGTTTTCAGTTACAGAGGAGGTCGCAGCGATACCTCACATGTGTGGTTTGAATACTGTTTACATATGCGGGAGCTACTCACGTATGTGTTCGCTTCTGCGCGCGAGCTTGGTGGGACGGGCGCGTTTTCTGGCTCTTAACTTTTTTAGCTGTCTCCTAGATTCCAAGCAAATTTGTCAAACCCTGTTTAAGATTATTCTAAATTATACATACAAGTGCACTGATTGGGGGCTTGTTGTGTTTAAAACAAATGTTTAAATTTAAGAAATTTTCTGTATCACTTATTACTTAGCAGAGTAATAATGGAACTTCCGCTTTTCGGAATCCCCCCCCCCCCTCCGGTGTCACATTTGGTACCTTTCAGGGGGAGGAGGGAGCAGATACCTGCTTAATTCCAGGTATTTGCTCCCTCTTCTTTCGGGCATAGATCATCGCGGTGACCTACGCCACATCTGGCGCCTACTCTGCCCCCCCGCTGTCTTCTGGGAGACGCACAGGTCCCAGAAGACAGCAGGGACCAGTGGACTCGCGCATGCACAGTAGGGAACCAGGAAGTGAAGCCGCAAGGCTTCACTTCCTGACTCCCTTACCGAAGATGGCGGCGGCAGCACCTGAGGGAGAGATCGACTTCGGGTGCTGACATTGCGGGCACCCAGGACAGGTAAGTGTCCATATATTACAAGTCAACAGCTGCAGTATTTGTAGCTGCTGACTTAAAAAAAAAATTCCCGCAGAACTCCGCTGCTTTCACACTAGACCATCATTCTAGCGTCGCCATTTGGCTGCTAGCGGGGCGCTTATATCCCAGCTAGCAGGTGATGACGGGTTAAATGCTCCCATGTAGCGCCACTGCACAAGCGCCACTGCAGGCGGTTCGGCAGCGGTGGCCGTTCATTTCAATGGGCAGTAGTGGTGGAGGAGTGGTATACACCGCTCCAAAAAAGCTGCTTGCAGGACTTTTTTTTTTTTACGTCCTGCCAGCGCACCGCGCCTCAGTGTGAAAGCATTGGGGCTTTCACACTGAGACTGCAGGGAAGCAGTTTTGCAGGCACTTTACAGGCGCTATTTTTAGCCCAAAAGCACCTGAAAAACGCCCAGTGTGAAAGGGGTCTAACTGTTAGATTTTATGAGATGAAGGGGGGGGGGGGGGGAATAAAAAAACGTCCGAACAAAAAAAAAAAAAATCGGCATCATATAATCGGCCATCGGCCGCCGCGATTTCTAAATATCGGCATCGGCCAGAGAAAAACCCATATCAGTCGACCTCTAGTTACCTGTATAAAAGACATCTGTCCACAGAAGCAATCAGATAATCAGATTCCAATCTCTCCACCATGGCCAAGACCAAATTATTCGAAAATGGAATAACCGTCAATCTCCCTTGGTCTGGGGCTCCATGCAAGATCTCCCCTGGTGGAGTTTCAATGATCATGAGAACGGTGAGAAATCTGCTCAGAAATACACAAGAATATCTTGTCAATGATCTCAAGGCAGCTGGGACCATTTTACCAAAAAACAATTGGTAACTGTGAAGGACTTTTTACCTATATGCTTCAGGTTAATCCTCCCTGCTTGTTTAAGGCTGTTAATGGTATTTGCCCTTCTGCAGCCAGTCCTGTTTCAAATGTTAATTGTTCTAGCCCTGTGTTTACTGGTTACTGTGATTAGATAAGTGGCTCATGTTAATTATGCTGATTGCTTCATTGTGGTAATTATCTCTCTATATGCGGAGCCGAACCGGCTAGATACTGATTAGTTCAAAGAAATATCTTTATTTCAAGGGAGCTGTATTGAAGACCCCCCACTGTGTAAGGGGGGGCGGAGATTTGTCATTGTAACAGTTGTAACCACATATAAGCTCTGGTTTTTACTATTAAAAGTCTGTGTTGTTCCAGCCTTAAGCCTTGCCTCATGTATGGATGCTTCTGTGATGTTCTTGTATGGAGAGGAGGGAATGCTTGACGGGGATATCATACCAATACCGTCACAGTAACTACGCCGCGAAGGAGTGAAAATCTGCAGCGCCCGCAAGGTCCCACTGTTTAAGAAAGCACATGTACAGTCCAAGTTTGCCAATGAACATCTGAATGATTCGGAGGAGAACTGGGTGAAAGTGTTGTGGTCAGATGACACCAAAATCTAGCTCTTTGGCATCAACTACACTTGCAGTGTTTGGAGGAGTAGGAATGCTGCCTATGACCCCAAGAACACCATCCCCATCGTCAAGGTGGAAACATTATGCTTTGGGGGTGTTTTTCTGCTAAGGGGACAGGACAACTTCAACACATCAAAAAAGGCACGATGAACAGAGCCATGTACTGTCAAAACTTGAGAACTTCCTTCACTCAGCAAGGGCATTGAAAATGGGTCGTGGATGGGTATTCCAGCATGACAATGACCCAAAACACACGACCAAGGCAACAAAGGAGTGGCTCAAGAAGAAGCACATTAGTGTCCTGGAGTGGCCTAGCCAGTCTGCAAACCTTAATATCATAGAAAATATGTGGAGGGAGCTGAAGGTTCGAGTTACCAAACGTCGGCCTCAAAACCTTAATGATTTGGAGAGGATCTGCAAAGAGTAGTGGGACACAATCCCTCCTGAGATGTGTGCAAACCTGGTGGCCAAATACAAGGAAAGTCTGACCTCTGTGATTGACAACAAGAGTTTTGCCACCAAGTACTAAGTCATGTTTTGCGAAGGGGTCAAACACATTTCACTCATTAAAAAACTTTTTTGATATGCATTTTTCTGGATTTTGTTGTGGTTATTCTGTCTCTCACTGGTAAAATAAAACTACCATTTTTAAAACAGAATATCAACCAAAAATCTGGAAAAAAACACGATACAAATGTTAATAATGGAGTTGCAGTTCAGTGAGCAAAATAAATATATTTGATCCTCAAGCATGACCACAGCACTTTTTCCCAGTCCTCCTCTGAATTATTTATATGTTCATTGGCAAACGTTTGACAGGCATGTACATGTGCCTACTTGAGATGGGGGACCTTGCGGGTGCTGCAGGATTTCAATCCATGGCGGCGTATTGTGTTACCGGTGGTTTGTTTGATGACAGTGGTCCCAAATGCCTTGAGATCATTCACAAGCTCCTTGCTTGTAGTTCTGGGCTGATCCCTTACTTTTCTCACGATCACCCATGAGCCGAAGAACTTGCATGGAGCTCCTGACCGAGGGCGGCTGATGTTTTTTTTGCTTTTCTTTCATTTACGAATAATCGCTCCGACAGTCCTCTCCTTAACCACTTAGTTACCGGGCCTATTTTGGCACTTCTCTCCTTCATGTAAAAATCACAATTTTTTTGCTAGAAAATTAATCAGAACCCCCAAACATTATATATTTTTTTTTAGCAGACACCCTAGGGAATAAAATGGCGGTCATTGCAACTTTTTTTCTCGCATGTTATTTGCGCAATAATTTTTAGGAAAAAAAACAGTTTCATGAATTAAAAAATAACAAAACAGTAAAGTTAGCCCAATTTTTTTGTATAATGTGAAAGACGATGTTACGCCGAGTAAATAGATACCTAACATGTCACGCTTTAAAATTGCGCACACTCATGGAATGGCGCCAAACTTCGGTACTTAAAAATCTCCATAGGCAACGTTTTAATTTTTTTTACAGGTTACTATTTTTTAATTACAGAGTAGGTCTAGTGCTAGAATTGTTGCACACGCTTTAACGCATGTGATGATACCTCACATGTGGGGTTTGAACGGTGTTTACATATGTGGGCGGGACTTGCATGTGCGTTCGCTTCTGCACGCAAGCGACCGAGACAGGGGCGTTTTTAATTTTTTTTTTTTATTATTTTTTTTTTTTTTACTTCATTTTTTTATTTTTACCCTTTTTTTGACATTTTTTTTTTTTGATCACTTTTATTCCTATTACAAGGAATGTAAACATCCCTTGTAATAGGAATCAGTGTGACAGGTCCTCTTTATGGAGAGATGTGGGGTCAATAAGACCCCACATCTCTCCTACAGGCTTACAAGCATGAAATCGGTGAAAACAATTTCACCGATTACATGCCGACAGCCGCGATAGCGGCTTTGTTTACTTCCGGGTAACGGGCGTGACGTCATAACGTCGCGCCCGGCCCTCCGACGGTCATAGAGATGACTGTGACCGTCTGGTCACCAGTCATCTCTATGGTTCACCAACGAGCGCCGGCCGATTTGCTCTCCGGGCCCCCGATGGCACGGGAGAGCCCGGAGAAGCACCGGATGGCGGCGGGAGGGGGGGACGTCCCCTCCCGCTGCCTAGAAGAACGATCGAGCGGCGGAACCGCCGCTTTGATCGTTCTTCTGGTGCACAGAATCGCCAGCTGAAGACAGCGATATCTGAATGATGCCTGCAGCTGCAGGCATCATTCAGATATCACCGCTCAAAGTCCAGGACGTCCTACGGATCTGAAGTGGTTAAAGGAGTTGTAAAGGAAAAAAAATGTTTAGCTGAAATGACTGTTTACAGGGTATAGAGACATAATAGTTAACTGATTCCTTTTAAAAATGATTAAATAGATAAAAATCAAATCATATAATGCAGTGGTCATCAACCCTGCCCTACAGGGCCCACTAACAGGCCAGGTTTTATGTATTACCTTGGGGAGATGCAGACTAGAATATTGCAATCACTGAGCAGCAAATGATATCACCTGTGATGTATTTCAGTTATCTTGCAAACCTGGCCTGTTAGTGGGCCCTGTAGGGCAGGGTTGATGACCACTGATATAATGTACCTACAGTTTCAGTTTCGTTTTTGCATGCAGTTTCCTGCTTCTGTGCTGTACAGAGCCACAGAGCCAATACAGGGCAGTGATGGTTTGGAAAACAAAACGGATTGGTGCTGTGGGGTTTTAGACACACAGTAATCACACCTCCTTGATTAGTGACCACAGAGAGAAAGCTCCCAGTACTGTGGTTATCAGGAAACAGACAACCAGGAAGTGTGGAGATCAGAGAAGAATTACAGCAACTTGAGAGGAAAAACGAACAATGAGGACATGAAAACAGCACTGGAAGGAACAGTAAACAGTAAAGGAAGCTATTAAGATAAAAAAAAAACATTTCCTTTACAAACCCTTTAAGCCCAGGTTCAGACTGGGCTACGGTAATGAAGCCGTGCAAGTTCAGCTGGACTCGCATGATTTCACTCCCGCTTGTCACTCCCAATTTTAGCCACGATTACAGAGACATCTGTGCAGATGTCAATGTAAATCACATGCTGAAATCGCAAAAAGTATTGCTGAAACAACTTTTTGAAATCAGTGCAGCGCCGCCAATTTGACATGCGATTTGACATGTCAAATCGCACCAGTGTGAACCAGGGCTCAAGCTTCTTGCTGATGGTCTTGTAGCCCATTCCAGCCTTGTGTAGGTCTACAATCTTGTCCCTGACATCCTTTGACAGCTCTTTGGTCTTGTCCATGATGGCAAAGTGATTTATCTGTGTACCACATGAGGACATAATGCAGCCAGTCTGTGCGAGACAGAATTATTGTTGGTTGGTAGAGGAGCAAATACTTATTTTACTCACCGAACTGCAACTCAATTTATAACATTTGTATCCTGTTTTTTTTCTGGATTTTTGGTTCATATTCTGCCTCTTTCATTTAAAATACACATATGATAAAAATTATAGACCCTTTGTTTCTTTGTAAGTTGGCAAAACGTACAAAATCTGCAGGGGAACAAATTATTTTCGTCACTGTAGCACCAATATATTCCCCAACACCTCTGAAAGCAAACAGAAGCAGTAAGAGCCGGTTTCACACAGGGGCGGCGACTCGGCAAGGCGATCTTCCCACGACTTCAGAGGTAACTTGCAAAATGACTTCTGTATTGAAGTCAATGCAAGTCGCCCCGAAGTAGTACAGCTACCTTTATCTAAGTTGGAGCGACTTGAGTCGCTTCTATTAGGCCCCGTACACACGACCGATCTATCCGCTGAAACTGGTCCTACGGACCAGTTTCAGCAGACAGGTTCGGTCGTGTGTAGGCCCAACCGGACAATTGTCCGGCGGATCGGACAGTTTCCAGCGGACAAAAATTTCTTAGCATGCTAAGAAACCTGTCCGCTGGAAACCTGTCCGTTGGACGTGTTCGGTCGTCTGTACAGACTCACCGGACACGTCCGATCGGCCGCCATCCCTCGCATGCGTCGTACTGATTCGACGCATGCGTGGAAGCTTTGAACTTCCAGGGCTGCCCACGTCGCCGCGGCGACGGCGCGTCCACGTCCCCGCGTATTGTTTGCGCGCGGATTTCTGTCTGATGGTGTGTACAACCATCAGACAGAAATCTCCGGGCGGACATGTCCGCTGAAAACGGTCCGGCGGACCGTTATCAGCGGACTGTCCGTCCGTGTGTACGGGGCCTTAGAATGTTTCCATAGTACAGTGGACATAATGTAGTCTCACTAATATTTGCATTCTCTTTTTGTCCTATGCCAAGTATCATGCAAATGTCTCCTTCAGGGGGGAATAACTGTTTATAGCCTTTAGCAAATGCACGGTACAAACAATGAGATTATCGGACGAATGATCGTTATTTATTTTTGGCATGCTAATCTCACATTGAATCTGATAAATGTAAGTCACAAAAATTTGCGCACGACCGAATAAAAATCTGGAAGTGATGTCAAGTGTTGCAATGCATTTTCGAATGACAGCTGTGCCGATTAAAGCGAAAATCGTATGTTCTGGCATCTTACAAAATTTGATCGGATATGCATGAAAATTTTTAGGGCTGTGGAAATTAACTATTAATTCCTTGCTTAATCGTAAAAAAAAATTGATCGTTCAAAATTCTTTTGATCGGTACTCACCTCTCCGCCGGCTTCCAGGTCTTCAGAGAGTTCCATCGGAGATCCGGTGACGTCACAGACACTGGCGGGGCTTGCCATGTCCATCTGAAGGACATCACGGGACATCTACATGCTGACGGACTGATGTTAACTTCTCCTCAACTGGATTCAGCAGTGGTATCGTTGTACACATATTTATACCAGTATCATACTTGGCTACATGTTTTTATGACTGCTTTTGCTTACATTTGGTATTACTCGCACCATTTTTACAGTTTATGTAGCTACATCGATTTTATCTGTAGTGCAATATTTATTTTGTTACCTACTGGAAGACTATAAAAGTTTTAATGCTATTCCCATTGAGCGCTGCCTTTGTGTGGTTTTTGTATCCTGCTATCCATTTTTCCAGTGGTTGGGAATCAGCCTGCAAGGAGATCAGCTAAAAGTAGTTGGATCTGTATGTGCGTTATAATTAAATCGAAATTAATCGATTAATCGAACACGAAAATTTTAATCAGTAACAGCCCTAAAAAAAAATTAAAATCGGATGAACTGTCCTGATATGCTCTCGAAAGCTTTGTACCAACAAATCTGATAATCGTACGATCGCTTCAAAATCTGTATTTTTTGTATGATTGTGTAACAGGCAAAAGACTATTAGCTAGATTCACAAAGAGTTAAGCCGGCGTATCAGTAGATACGCCGTCGTAACTCGGAATCTAAGCCGTCGGACATTTAAGTGTATTCTCAAATATAGTTACACTTAAATGTAGCCAAGATACGACTGCCTGCGCCGTCGTATCTTAGCTGTCTA
The DNA here is from genome assembly GCF_905171775.1 of Rana temporaria. Taxonomy (NCBI): domain Eukaryota; kingdom Metazoa; phylum Chordata; class Amphibia; order Anura; family Ranidae; genus Rana; species Rana temporaria. The sequence continues at coordinate 99,038,220 of NC_053489.1, forward strand.
GTTCCGCCGGCCGCTAGGGGCCTGAACGCCGATTTACGCCTAGAATGCGTAAATGAGCGAGATACGCCAATTCACGAATGTACGCTTTCCCGTCGCAGTAAAGATACGCCATTTACGTAAAGCGTTTTCAGGCGTTAAGTTAGTCAAACAAATAGTTGGCCTAGCCAATGTTAAGTATGGATGTCATTCCCGCGTCAAATTTTGAAAATTTTACGTTGTTTGCTTAAGTCGTCCGTGAATGGGGCTGGACGTAAATTTACGTTCACGTCGAAACCAATACGTCCTTGCGGCGTACTTTGGAGCAATGCACACTGGGATATGTCCACGGACGGCGCACGTCAGGTCAGGAATCATTTACATAAAACACGCCCCCCCTGTTCCTCATTTGAATTAGGCACGCTTAGGCCGGCCCATTTATGCTACGCCGCCGTAACTTAGGAGGCAAGTGCTTTGTGAATACAGCACTTGCCTCTCTGACTTACGGCGGCATAGCGTAAATACGATACGCTACGCCGGGTCAAAATCACGCCGCCCTACCTGAATCCAGCTATATGAATTTGTCACGTGTTGCAATTCCGGACTGATTTTATTTGCAGACACGATGAAAGCAGAGGTCAACACTCAGCAATTGTGTGCTGGTGGCAAGTGCAGCTGAACTGGAATACAAATTCTGAAAAATATGACTATTCATATACACTATATATTATATAAGCATAAGGTAATAATTCTTCAGAAATTCAACCAAGAACGTGTTTTATGTGCTTATTAAAAAAGTAACTGAAATACTCCAAGCGTGCAGATATTTTCACGATTTGTTTTCTCCAGAAGGATACTATGCCAAGATGCCATAGATTGGAAATGTTTTGGCACAGAGGGCCGGTGCTCCCACCAGTCAGTGACTTAAGCGCTCAGCGCAGGACTGAAATAGTTCTGGAGTCACACGTGCATCCATCCACTGTGAAAGTACAATTTCATGCTTGTTTGTGACATTCACAATCTGGCTGCAGATCCTCGGTACACGCTGTGTCTGAGCATACCCAAAAGGCTGCAAAGTCAACCCATCTCCGTTTAAAAGGAATCCTGTGACTATCATGAAAAGTCTAATAACCAGCTTACAAAAACAACAACAGCGTGTGATCGGCAATTAAAGTAAATAGGGAAAGAGCAAAATATACAAAAGGTTATTACAGCAAAGAAGATGACTGAAAACTGCAATCTAGAGAGGCAAGCTATAAAGCCTCTTCATTTTAAAAGGGAAATATTGGGTATTTTTTAGTGAGTGCACATCTTGTGTCACTATGGCAGTGTCTACCATAAAGTAGATGTAAACCCTAACTAAATGACATCTAGGTTGCTAAAGAACTGCATATTAGAAATAAAAAATGTGTTTCGAACCAACAGAACACAATGATTACTGTTAGCATCTATAGCCACCAGCAGCTTGTACCCAAGCCAATTGATGGATCGACTTGTTTATAATAGGCATGCCCATAGATGTCCGGTCCCTGCTGAACCTGTCTGGATTTCGATCCACCTATGCCTGGCCTCATGCAGTACACATTACGTTTTTTTTATCCTTCAGCCCAGCGGGCTGACAAATCACTGTACTAACACAAGCAATGTTAGTACAACGATCTCCCCCGCTGTGATATTGTGTTTGGATAGGTGGAAGGCTGCTTTTGTCAAGGTCAGTTAGCCAATCAGGAGAGAGAGGGGGTGCGGCTCCATCTCTGAATGGACACAGAGCTGCAGCTCGGCTCGGGTGCCCTCATGGCAAGCTGCTTCCTATGGGGGCACTCAACAGGAGCGAGGAGCACAGAA
>NC_053489.1:99042540-99107540 GCF_905171775.1 Rana temporaria
TTGGGCGCCACGTCGCACGACCGCGCAATTGTCAATTAAAGCGATACAGTGCCGAATTGCAAAAAGGAGCCAGGTCCTTTACCTGCATATTGGTTCGGGTCTTAAGTGGTTAATTATCTTAACTGGTTTTAAGCCGTCAAAGTTAATATACGGTACCCTCAAAGTCCAAATATAGCCTCTCTTTCTTTCTATTTACAGGTTACATTCACCAATTTATTCCATTATATGCCACGTTGTGGTAGTGCACTGTAAATTGTGCTGGTTAATGCAACATGCACCTCCAGGACACTGATGCATTACAGCGCACCACAATGCACAACATGCGCTTCATTGTGTACTGAATTGCATCCAAAGCACAGCAAGAATTGCATTCATTTTGAATGGGTTGCCTAATGCAACATATCGCAACAATGAAAATGTGCACATTGTGGCGTATTGCATCCCAGTGTGAATAGGCCTTAAAGTTAATAATGTAGTATTATCATCAAAATGTGTTTTTGGTCGTCGATAGAGTGGGGAAGGGTTAAAGGGTCTTTCAGGTTGTAATTGCCGTCTCTATCCCTGTTGGGAACAGACAACAGAGACAGATCTAAAAAGCTGACAGAGGCAATCAAAAATAATGGCATCGCAGGAAATCGCTGCAGGTGAGTTGTCTGCTGCCTAAAAATATAACATATTCACGTGCATTTCCACATACAGTAAAACCTTGGATTGTGAGCAGAATTGGTTCCAGAAACATGCTTGTAATCCAAAGCACTTGTATATAAAAGCAAATTTTCCCATAAGAAATGATAGAAACTCAGATGATTCGTTCCACAAGCATTTAATTATAAGTCTTTCAGTTTACATTCCATATAAAAAGATTTTAGCAATGTGATAGGTTGTGTAACCATAAAATGTTCATCCACAAATGGAAGCCTCCACAAGGGGATTAGAAGTAAAATCCAACAGGAGCTACAATGTATAAAAGAGAAGAGAGGCGCCTCTAAGTGTAGCAATATGGTTACATTTAGGCTCCATGCACACGAGCTGATAAACTGCAGTTTATTAGGAGTTTGGGCATTTTTATTTATTTTTTAAAGCCAATAAAACTCAACACTATGTTAGCCTATGTGTCCATAGCAGTGGAGTTTATGGGATTTTTTCTGAACGCCAAAAAATCACAGTCAAAGTGCTGTTTATTTACCTAAAAAAAACGTCAAACGCCTATAAACGCTCAAAAACGTGGCTCCCAGTGTTTTTTAGTGTTTTTGATCCATTGAAAAAAAAGAAAAAGAAAAAAAACACCAACGCTAAAAAATGCTAATAAACGCTATTGCAAAAACGTTGAAAGATTCCCTGCAAAGCTACTGCCGTTTTCATAACATTATTTTAGCGTACAGTGTGAATGGAGCCTTAGGCCTCATGCACACTGGACGTTAAAATAACATTATAAAAATGCCAGTAGCTTTGCAGTGAGTTTTTCAGCTTTTATCAAAGTCTTTTAATATAGCGTTTGTTAGCGTCTCGGCCTTTTGGCTAAGATCAAGTGCAGTATCTGTTCTTATCAGTTGCCAATAGGTGGTGCTAAGCTGACTATCCCTAGTACCTGAGCAGAGGGAAAGGGATGGCAGTCGGCGGACGCTAAGCCTGTTGGCGTGGAGGTGAAAGCCTTCTGATCGGGACAGAGGCATGAGGTCGAAGCTGAAGGGCCGGGTCCCTGGCCTTTGGCCTGGATTTGGTGGTGTCTGCCCCAGTCAGTTGTTCGGGAGAGAACCCTTGCTTCTCCTTTTACCGGGAGGGGTGGGTAGTATTTCCCAAAATGTAATTAGGTGGGAGAGTTGGAGGTTGTGGGTAGTAGCCTGCTTAGGTGGGCTCTCCCCGACCTCTTCTCCTACCTTCCTGGCTGGGAAGGGTGCTGCCGGTCCGGACCGGGGGTCAGGGACCGTTGAAAAGCCTGTGGAGATAGTGCCCCTGGAGTGGCAGTCCAGGGGTGCCATACATTGCACGAGTGTTGAGGGGCACTCATTGTGTGGCACCTTAGGTCACTGATCTCCACATTCACACTTTTCACACCTGCCTCTTGGGCCGGGCCTTTTGGCTAGGACCAGAGGGATTTTTGTTTCCTGGCCGGAGGGCCGGCCAACGTATTGCACGTTGGTCACTTTACCTCACTCTTCCATCTTCCTTCTTCCCCACTTTCTTTTTTTATTTTACCCCCTGTTTGTCACGTTTTGGTCTTTTTTTTTGTTTAGCGCTTGCAATTTAAGTGTGGCGAGTAGGGTGCTGGTCCTCGGGCCTGCTCTGAAAGTCTTGGGAGTCGGACATGGCCTTCTGGCTTAGTTCGCCGGCTCTTATGGGGTCTCACTTCGGGGGAGCCTCACCGAGGAGGGTTCTGTTTCGGCAGTCCCTCTGAGGATGTTGGGTCCTTGTGGCTTCGGCTGCTTGGGCCAAGGTGGGTCCATATGGCTTCGGCTTTATGGGCCACAGATTACTCTTTTCCCTGCCAGGAGCCTAACGCCCCGGGGGATCAGAGCTAGGTCCTTTTCGGAGGACCATTTGACAATGCACCCGTCGCAGTTTTTTGTGTTTCACTCTTTGTGTGTGCACATTTTTTCCTGCACCGGGTGGAGTTTTTGAGTTGTGTTTTGCACGCCACAGGCTTTTCAATGGAAAAAAAACAAAACAGTCCCTCAGGTATACAATACACATACCAAAGTATACATTGCAATACAGATCACACCTGGAATTCAGCATTAACCAACTACTACCCTCACCATGTTCTAGTGCTAGCTACATTCTTCCATTGCAGGTTGCCAGATTTTTCTCTGGGTGGATGTCATTCAACCCCATTCTTGTCAGCCCAGGCTGTCCATGGCGCTCTCCCCGAATGGTTGCATCATCACACAGCCTGGGCCCACAGGAACATTATGCATAGAATGGTGCTCAATTGTAACAATGTAAGCATCGTTCTATACAATACCAAGTAGGGAGGAACTGATACCTGCTTTTTAAGAGTGAGCACCAATACTTGTGCTCAAGCACTTGCTGATACCAATTACGGATACCATGCAGTGCGATTTGAGCTCATACACAATACAAATACAAAATTAATGGGCTAAAAATCGCAAAGTCGCATGTGATTTTAACAGGAATGAGTTGCAATTTCCATCCGAAACGCATGCCGTTTCCCGCACCCAGGCTGTGTGAACTCACTATGACAAGCCTGGGTTCACACAGGAGCAGTGCGAGAAACTGCATGCGATTCTTTGAAGTGGGCTTTTTGCCCATTAATTTTGAATGGGCTCAAATCGCGCAGCAAAGGAATCAGTTTAAGTTGTTCTTGTGCAAATGCTTAATATTGGCACCGATCCTGATATTGGTGTAACCCTAGTACCCAGGACTGCCTACTGCTAATACTAGAAGATCTCCTGAAGGACGGGGGAACCAAATGGGATGCTGCCCATGCTGGAACTAGGTTTTAAAAGTACAATTATTTATAGAGGCGAATGCATCATATCAAATAGAAGGATGAATGAGAAATTATGCATTTGAAGGGCAGCCGGGAGCCATGGAAACAACAAGCTACTGTACACAATATAATAAATCGCCTCAGAATTTTCTGTTTTGGTTACAATTATACGATCACCAAAATCCACTTCCAGTATAATTGTCTATTTGTCCAATTTGCCCCAGGCACTCGGATCAGCAGATCTAGTCCAACAAAGACTCTTAAGAGAAATCTGCAGCTCACATTTTCTGACTTACATGGAAGTCACAGTTCCTCATTGCAGGGTGTGTCAGATACATTTCCAAGACCTTCTGATAACATTAAATCAGAACTTATCCTTTGCAGCCAAAGGCGGCGACATCTTAGCCTCTATTTAGATCTGCAGTTGCCATGGTGCTGTGTGTTTGATCATCTACAAACCCAGCAACAGTGATTTTACACTGAAATCCCATCGGTCCCACTGACTTAAGTGGGGTTCAGATGGTAAGCGGCACTGCCTACCAGCCTGTATAAAAACATGTCCGCTGACCAGGTTAAAGGGGTTGTAAAGGTTTGTTTTTTATTTTATAAATAGGTTCCTTTAAGCTAGTGCATTGTTAGTTCACTTACCTTTTCCTTCCATTTCCCTTCTAAATGTTTTTTCCCTTTATCTGAATTTCTCACTTCCCATTTCTCCTCAGTAAGCTTGCCCCCATCATCCGAGCCGTTCTGGCTGGGGGTTAGTCAGCCAGAACAGCTTACTGAGGAGGAACAGGAAGTGAGAAATTCAGACAAAGAAAAAAAACATTTAGAAGGGAAATCGAAGGAAAAGGTAAGTGAACCAACCAGGGGCGGACTGACCATTCGGGCACTGCCCAAGGGTCCCGTGCCACTAGGGGGCCCCATCAGGGTTGCCAGCCTCAGTAAAACCAGGGACAGTATGTGCTATGAATAAGCACTAAAGTTTGGTGTGAAACGCATCAGCTTTTTACCCCGCTTGCTGTGGCATGCTTTTTGTGTGTTTTTTTATTTTAAAATAAAAGCAATTTATTTTTGGAGTGCGGCTGTCCAGAACGTTTTTCCTTCATTTTGCATGTAAAAATCTGTGTTTTTAAAAAAAATACCAAGATTATAGCTGCCCCGCCTGTCCAGTACCTTTTCAGTGTGTGTATGTGTATTCTTTGTGTGTGTGTGTGTGTGTGTGTGTGTGTGTGTGTGTGTGTGTATGTATACTGTGTGGCCCCATAATCTATTGCCTGGGGGGCCCATGAGTTGTCAGTCCCCCCCTGGAACCAACAATACACTAGCTTAAAGGAACCTATTTAGAAAATAAAAAACGAACCTTTACAACCCCTTTAACTTACCAGTAGGCGGTCAGGGGAGGGGGGTGCTGTAAAAACACAGAATAACTGCCTGTTTAATCAGTTGGTCATGTGAACGATGCCTGACAGGCAGGGCCGTCTTAAGGGCATCATGGGCCCCTGGGCAAAGTAATGCTCTGGTGGCCCTACGATGATGACAGTGAAGGTAAACAGACATCAAGTAGGTAGGCGGCAGACTGCCTTGCCCTGTGTATCTATCACTCTCAGTGCCATCATGGGGCCCCCAATTTTGGGGCAGCGTGGGCTCAAGGACCAGCTGCTTTGGGGAAGTGCAGGGGCCCCCCCGTGCAACTGGGGCCCCTGGGCAATGCCCAGGTGTGCCCTCTCATTAACACAGCCCTGCTGACAGTTTGAGGAATAATTGTATCAGTAGATCTGGTTCCACTTAAAAAAGGTTCAAAAAGTACTTATAGTGACTATAAAAAGGCAAAACGTTTCTTTCCTAAAGTGAGAGAGGTTCGTACTTGCCTGCTCTGTACAATGGTATTTCACAAAGCGGCCCCTCTTCTTCTGCAAGTGCCCCCATAGAAAGCCAGCTGCTATGACGCACTCATGAGGGCTCACTCACGAGCCTAACTGTGCGATTCCATACATGTACAAAGTGTGGCTTGGCCCCACCCCTTCATCACAGAACTTCACTGACAGCAGCAGGAGCCAATCAATGTTTCTGCTGCTATCTCAGTGTCCTGTGAGAGCAGGGAGAGGGTAGATCGTTACTACAGATGGGCACAGCTCTGGATTGAGAAAGGATTTGTTTACGGTGGTGGTTGGGTGGAGGGTCAGCAAAACAACTACAGGGAATGCATTAAAGGGGTGTTCCAGCCAATTTGTATGTTTATTAAAAGTCAGCAGCTACAAAAAGTGTAGCTGCTGGCTTTTAATAAACAGACACTTACCTGCTCCAGCGACGCGCCGGCCGGGGCTCCGCTCCTCTCCTCTCCTCTCCCCCCCTCCCCGGCCGGCGTCTTCATTCTCAGTGTGGGCACCCGGCCGTGACAGCTTTCGGCTTCACGGCCGGGCACCTACTGCGCATGCGCGAGCGGCACTGCGCATGCGCGAGCGGCGCGGCGCCGTGTAATTGGCCAGGAGATCGCCTAGGACCTGCGACGTGTCCTAGGCGATCGCCTACAGCAGCCCCTTCCTGTAGGCGATTAAGCTTAGTCGTCTACAGGAAGGAGGAAGTGGGACAGGAAGTCCCACTCTTCCTGAAGCCCCCACTCCCCCCCCAAAAAAATTACATGGCATGTAAGGGGGTGAGGAGTGGGATAAGAGGAAGTTCAAATTTGGGTGGAACTCCTCTTTAAGGTTAAAAAATGTCTTGCCTTTAGAACCACCTTAAATTGCACGCAAGGCCAATGGGGAGAGAAGGTTGGTCGGTGGTGGACTTTTTCTACAAGACAGTACTGCATATGCTCATCCGAGCACCCGGTGTTTTACAGATCCTGGGACTTCAGTAGACATGCAGTATTTCTGGCGGACTGGCAGATTTCAGGCATCAGCCAAGCTGCTGGCCAATATCAGTTCTCATACAACTGTCACCAATCTTATCTGAAGTTCCAGGCCCAGTCAGGGTGTGTACACCTCCGTATATTAAATTTTCCACCATGTGTAAGGTAATCGCAGCTAATTGCATAATGCAAAAGAAAAAAAAAAAAGCAAATTTATGAAAAATGTCCGTAACGCTGCAAAACAATGTTGCAATTAGGACAGAGGATTAAATATCAACAGACAGGAAGGTATTTTGTAACACCAGCACAGTCTAACATTTGTGATAGAACCAACAAATATATATATTTGGAACTGTCACTTTCAATAACTACCTGCTGTGTCTCCAGATCAGGTAGTAAGGGAAAACCTCCACGACAAGGCCAATAAAAGGAATTCAACAAATGTTTTATTCGGTATTTACTTAATTTTTTTATTTTACAAAAATCTCTCTCTCGAACTTGGTGGAACTCACCACCACCTTTGTCTGAGGCTCTCTGCCTACCACTATAACCTGTAAACACAGAAGTCACCTACAGTGGAGGTACTAGAGCCAGCTGGGTGCTTCTGCTTAATAAAAAGTAAGATATGTGGATGATGGTGGAGCTTTTAAAGGACAGGGGGGGTTGCATTGAGAGGTCAGAGCTGGAGATGGGTGAAAGTGGGATGTGGATGGGGGATGCAGAGGTAGACGGTTGTGGAAGAAGGCTGAACTCTGCACTCTTTGTAGTGCACCCCTGACCTCTGCACGTTGTCTGTAATGCACTCCTGGCATTGAATGCCCCTTAAAGCGGATGTTCCACCCCAAAAAAATATTAAAAGCCAGCAGCTACAAATACTGCAGCTGCTGACTTTTAATATAAGGACACGTACCTGTCCTGGAGTCCAGCGCCGTCCGCAGCAGAGCACGAGCGATCGCTCGTCACCCTGCTGCTCCCCCCTCCATCCACGCTGAGGGAACCAGAAAGTGAAGCGCTCCGGTTTCACTGCCCGGTTCCCTACGGCGCATGCGCGAGTCGTGCCGCGCCCGCCGATTGGCTCCCGCTGTGTGCTGGGAGCCGAGTGTTCCCAGCACACAAGGGGGGGGGGGGGGGGCGACGGTCTTTAGACAGGTATCTGCACCCCCCTCCCCCCTGAAAGGTGTCAAATGTGACACCGGAGGGGGGGAGGGTTCCGATCAGCGGGACTTCACTTTAGGGTGGAGAACCGCTTTAAGACCCTTCCACTGATAGTGAAATTTAACCACACTATTAACCCACTATATGATGAGGTTTGGAGGGTGTGCGTGTGAGGGGGTTTCGGGAGGGGGGGGGGCGTGATTGAGTTCCTGCACCTATTTTCTGAGAAAAAAAAAACCCTGTATATGATGTATATGAGATATATATATATACACACACACACACATACATACACACACACACACACACACACACACACACACACACACACACACACACACACACCATATACAATCCAATGTGAACTTTTCCCCTGTACAGGAGATTCCTGAAATAAAGACCGGTCAATGCTGCTTTCTCATTGTGCAGGGTGATGGGTCCTCTTACCCGCCCCCTCCTCCTGTAATTTCCTGAAGGCAGTTTGTAGTCTTAACCACAGCTCTGCCCTTTGTACAGGATATGTGCAGCACAGTGAGGATGTCACTGCAACTTTGCTCTGGCAGTGAAAGGAATAATGATAGGCACAGATAGTAAAACAGGAGCAGTGGGAGCATAGGCGTGCGCAGAATATTGCATTGGGGTGTGCACCCCAAAGCTCAAAACACATGCCTTTCTCTGCAGCTTCAGCTGCACTGAACACTGAATTAATGGGAAGTACTCTGTGGCTTCCTGTTCATTCACAAACTTAAACATAGTTAACACCGTTTACTGTGCTTCAGTTATGAATAAACAGTGTGACTGACTGTGCTCTTTTAGAAAAGGAAGGGGCAGGTAAATGACATATTTTCTAGCCCTTCCCCCCACTCTCCATCCTGAAATATCACCCTGCAGCAGCCAAGGGAAGAGGAGAAAAGCCAGCAGCACTCCAGGGGGGGGGGGGGGGGCAACATGGAGGGAAACTGGGGCAGTGAGGGGGGGTCATAGAGTGATTAGGGTGTGCCCAGGCACATGCCTAGGGGTGAGAGAGCTGTCTTATGACTCTCGTTACTATGCACATATTCATATGCCACGTGGGCGCTTGCTGGGGGTGCTGGGGGTCCTGATGGCATCAACAGTTTCTAGTACAGTGGGCAAGGGAGGTTATAATTATGGCCTGTGCCATCCACTCCCATTAACACCAATTCCCCCACTTCTTATTCTTGTGCCACAGGAAACAAAAATGTGGGATCACAAATATAACTGCACCCATTGACACCAATGCTGCGGTTATTACTGCACCCACCGACACTAATGCTGCAGTTATTACTACAGCCACTGACACCAATGCTGGGAGTTATTACTGTACCCACTGACAGGGTGGATTTGTTTTAAATCACTAGTACAAAGGCTTGATTTAAATAAACTAGATTTAAATCATAATTTTTAAAGAGCAATTGTTGACTCACTGACAGTCCCATTCACTTTGAGACGGCTGGTGATGCGGCAGTGACACAACAAGGTGAAGGGCGTGGCAGCAGCAGGTGAGTGGGTGCCACGCTAACAGGCGGTGCCATGATGGATCTGAAATGACAGGTGCTCTTTAAATGTAAAGACTTATTCTTGCTGGTAGTTAGCTTATTATGCTAAATAGGAAACCTTAATTTTGTTTGAAAATAAAATATAGCACCCTCTACCATAGGTAGGTGCTAGAGTGAGGATTTGTGTAGCTGCCAGAGCAGGTCAATTTAGGTAGGCCTATGCTGCATGCTAGGCCTGTTAGTTTTGATCTGAGGGCAGGGAGTGGTTAACGTAGCAGTGGGTGTGACCACCTTTTCTTCAGTTCTTGGGTGCCTCCATTGCTTAAAGGGAGAATGTTCTGGAAGAGAGGCAGGGCTGAGTCATAGGGAGCTCATGTGAGAAGCCCTAACCAATCCCCAACTAGAATTGACAGGGGCAGGCCTCCCATATGAGCTCAGGTCCAGCCCATTGGAGGGGAGTTGTTGGCTGGGAGACGTGGATAATGGAGTGCTAGATAGCAGCAGGGGCCCATACCCATCTGAAGGGGGGGTGCGCGGCCCAGTGGAGGAGCCTGGGAGGGAGCCGGTGAGTGAGACACAGTGGATTTCTGGAAGAGGCATGCAGAGGAGAGGAGAGACTGTGGGGTCCGTGTCAAATCGATGTGGCCTGTAGGCGCAGGATTTGCAAGTTGAGCTAGCTGGGATCAGTAGTCCACCAACTAATCCAAGCTGCTTAATTACTAGGCCGCCGGGGAGAGGTACTGCAGACCTCTGGCCTAGTAACCATACAGCAAAATTCAGCCAGCATCTGTAATTATTCAGAGTGATCTCTTTTGTAAAGTGAACTAAATCAACAATAACATGTTACAAAACTCTGAAGATTCAGTTGGCTTTTCTTTTAAAGATCTTTTCTTGCCCTAATTATAAGAGTAAAAATAAAGGGGGATCAACCGGAGCAGACCACACATATATGGCTCAGATCCCTACACTGGAATAAAAAACAAACAAAAAACAAATGGGGCAGGTTCACCCCTTTGAGGAAGGAAATATTGAGCTGGGTTATTGCACACAAGGATTAATTGTGCAGGTCAAAGGTTTCTTTGGGATGTATATTATTTTAACTCTTTCAATACAAAATGCTTCCATGACAAGCTGAACTTTCACATTCTTCCGATTTTCAATTAACCTTTATGGACCACGTCCATTACAAAATAAACCTGCAGCAGCATTTTCAGTAGGTGAAGGGAAAAACATAATAATATTGTTACATGCCAAGATGCTGTGCCAGCTTTTTCCTAAGTTGCAGAAACCTCAGAAGTGGAGGGCATTGTTCAAAAGATCATCATTACACAGATTAGCCGGACACAATGTCCTCCAATTCTAGTAACTTCCTAACCTGGTCATTTGTATGGTACTACCGCTAGGACAAGGTGGAAGTCTGAATAAAGTTGTGGGGAAGTTTCAAGCAAGGTTAGGTTATAAAAAAATATCCCAAGCTTTGAAAATCTCACGGAGCACTGTTCAATCCATCATCCGAAAATGGAAAGTATGACACAAACCCAACAAGAAATGGCTGTCCACCTAAGATCTACAACTAAGGTGGGAGAATCTGTCCACAGGACAACTATTAGTCGCACACTCCACAAAGCTGCCCTTTATGGAAGAGTGGCAAGAAGAAAGCCATTGTTGAAAGAAAGCCATAAGAAGTCCCGTTTGCAGTTTGCGAGAAGCAATGTGGGGGACACAGCAAACACGTGGAAGAAGGTGCTCTGGTCAGATGAGACCAAAATTGTACTTATTGACCTAAAAGTAAAACGCTATGTGTAGCAGAAAACCAACACTGCATATCACCCTAAACACACCATCCCCACTGTGAAACATGGTGGTGGCAGCATTATGTTGTGGGGATGCTTTTCTTCAGCAGGGACAGGGAAGCAGGTCAGAGTTGATGGAAAGATGGATGGAGCCAAATACAAGGCGATCTTGGAAGAAAACCTGTTAGGAGTCTTAAAAAGACTTGACTGGGGTGGAGGTTCACCTTCCAGCAGGACAATGACCCTAAACATACAGCCAGAGCTACAATGGAATGGTATTAGAATGGCCAAGTCAAAGTCCAGATCTAAAAATCCAATTGAGAATCTGTGGTAAGACTTGAAAATTGCTGTTCACAGACGCTCTCCATCCAATCTGACAGAGCTTGTGCTATTTTGCAAAGAAGAATGGGGGAAAACGTCACTCTCTAGATGTGCAAAGCTGGTAGAGACATCCCAAAAAAGGACTTGCAGCTGTAATTGTAGTGAATTGTAGTGAAAGGTGGGGCTGAATACAAATGCACACCACACTTTTCACATATTTGCAAAAAAAAAATTAAAACCATTCATCATTTTCCTTCCACTTTACAATTATGTGCCACTTTGTGTTGGTCTATCGCATGGGTCTTCAAACTACAGCCCCCCAGCTGTTCAGGAACTACAATTCCCATCATGCCTAGTCATGTCTGTGAATGTCAGTGTGTTACAATGCCTCATGGGATGTGTAGTTCAACAGCTGGAGGGCCGTAGTTTGAGGATGCCTGGTCTATCACATAAAATACAAATAAAATCTCACGGTTTTAGTCTCTGCACAGGGGGAGGGGGAATCCCAATAAAATATTTTTGGTTGCAACATGACAAAATGTGGAAAATTTCAAGGAGTATAAAACTCTTTCAAAAAGGTACATTCATCAAGCTTTTGCTCTTGCAAAAGCTTGATGAATGTTCTTCTGATTTCCATGTATAATTTTTGTCTAAAAACGAAGGTATGGTATATTTTTGGGAGGTTGTAGTTTGCAAGACTTCCTTCCTTGATGATGCTGCTGGTGAAGAAACACTTTGTGATGATCCAGAAGCCGCAGAAGGGGTTTTTGGGAATGAGTGCAGCGTTCAGGGGTGCCCTATGCAGAGTTCAATGTTGAGGAGCACACTACATACAGAGTGTAGGGGTTTAAGAGTGTGCGAGGTTCAGCTTTTTCACAGACTGTCCACATCTCACTTTCACCCCTCCCTGCACTACACTCACCATTTCCCCCATCTCTGCACACCTTGCCCTTCCACAGCCCTCATCTCTATTCCTCCCCCCCTCTTTCGTCCACAAAAGCTTCCACGCATTTTACCTGGCCGGTCTCTAGTACCTCCCAGCAGTGTAGGCAGCTAGTCTCTCTCTCTCTCTCTCTCTCAATCTCTCTTGTGTTTAACATTTGCTATAAGGCATTTATTGCACATTTACTCCAGCAGAGGTTAAAGTAATTGAAAGATAAGGCAGCACAGTGCCTTAGTAGTTAGCACATTTGCTTTGCAGCACTGGGGTCTTCTGTTCAAATGCCAACCAGGGTATTACCTGCATGGAGTTTGCAAGTTCTCGCTGTGCTTGTGTGCGTTTCCTCCCACACTGCAAAGAGGTGCTTGTAGGCGAATTGGCCCCCATCTAATATTGACCCTAGTATGTGTGTGTATGTGTGTGTATGTGCATGCATGCGAGACAGGGACCTTAGATTGTACGCTCCTTGAGGGCAAGGACCGATGTCAATGTACAGAATACGCAAAGCGTTGTAAATTTACAGCGCTCGATAAAATGCCTGTAATAAATCAAATACGGTAAATATTTCTCTCTCCTGATATAAATGGTTTCCATGGTGAAGAGTTCCATTGTGTTGCAGAAATATTATCATTTTCTACACTGAAAAACAAATGAATGGCTAGTCGATATTCAGCTTTACACTTTATAAAAAAAAAAAGAAAGGAGAGTATGTATGCAGACTGCACATTACCATCATTATTATTATTATAGAAGTCTTGGTAATGATCTATGATCTGCTGTCAGTGCACTGGGCACGTCTCCATTACCACTGCTTCACACAGTACATGGCCTTTGGCAGCTAGAACACAGATAATGAGACATAAATACGGTTGTCTTTAGGCCAGCTAGAAATAGCAATACAAAAAAGTACATAAAGAATACATTAGCAGTTGACGGCAAAACGATACCATGTACTAGGGGATTTAGCTATTTTTTTTGTTTGTTTTTGTCAAAAAAAAATGAACATCAGAAATATTCAATAAAGAAATACAAGTACCAATAAATATACCTACTGCTGTCAGGTCAATGAAATATTATATATATATATATATATATATATATATATATATATATATATATATATATATATATATTTTTTTTATAACAAACAAATGACTTTGTGCCCTGCTTCACTGAACAGGTCTATGTTATCTACTTTTTTTTTTTTATCTTTACAGTGATGTGAAAAAATATTTGCCCCCTTCCTGATTTATTTATTTATTTTCGCACATGTGTTACTTAAATGATTGAAATCAAACAGATTTTAAGATTACACAAAAATAACCCAAGTAAATACAAAATGCAATTTTTAAATGACGATGTAATTTATTAAGGGAAAAAAAAGCTGTCTAAACCTGCTTGACTGTATGCCTCCCCACCTTACCCCTCCTAACCAAATTATGAATGACCTGTGATTGACCACATTTTTGGCAAGCGGAGTTAAATTTCACTTTCCACATCCAGGCCAGATTACTGCCAGAGCTGTTGAATCAAGAAGCCATTTAAATAGAAGCCGTCTGACAAAGTGCAGGACGCTAAAAGATCTCAAAAAGCAACACGTCATGCCGCAATCTAAAGGTGTTCAAGAACAGATGAAAAACAAAGTAATTGACATATCAGTCTGTAAAGGGTTACAAAGCCATTTGGAACTCAAGTGAACCATGGTGAGAGCCATTATCCACAAATGGAGAAAACTTGGAACAGTAGTGCTACTCCAAACACAACTCATTCAGGAGGTCATAAAAGAACTGCAGGCCTCTCTTGCCTCCATTAATATCAGTGTTCATAATTCAAAAATAAGAAAGACTAGGCAAAAATGCCATCCATGGGAGAGTTCCAAGGCAAATGCCACTGCTGACCTAAAAACACAATGGTTCATCTCATATTTTCCAAACAAAATCTTAATTATCCCCAACACTTTTGGGCAAATATTCTGTAGACCAGGGGTAGGCAACCATAGAGCGATGGAGATCTACTTGAACAACACTGATAAAAACCAAGGTCACAGAGCACAGTGTCCTGTTGTGAGGGCTGGTTCACACCAGAACGCAATGCCACTGCACTGCGGGTGATACATTGTTAACCCCAAATGTAGATTGCAAACGCAGTGGACATAAAAAAATAAAAAAAGTATTACAGGAGAATGCAGGGTTCAGGAGTGGGCTACGCTCAGAATGCAGGGTTCAGGTGGGAGGAGCTGGCCAAGAGACTTTTCATATTAACAAGCTGTGATTGGTTGCTAGGTCCTAAGCAATCAATCACCTGCAGTTTGACAAGAAAAGTCAAGTTAACTTGGCCAGCTCCTCCGCCTGCCCTCTGTCCTGAGCTGTGCTGCCTCTCGCTCTCCGCTGTTCACTAATGAAAGTGGCAGAGGAGGCAGATGGGGAGGGACAGAGGAGGACTGAAAGCTCGGCTGAGGGCACAGACCGGCAGCTACAGGAGGCGGAGGTTGGCAGCGCAGACCTGTTCAGGTTCTACCTTTCATCTACCCACAGCCAACAGGTAGCCCACGATCGACGGGTTGCCAACCCCTGCTCTAGACTGATGAGACCAAAGCTGAGCTTTATGGAAGGTGTGCGTCACATTACATCTGGCATAAAACTAACACAGCATTTCATAAAAAGAACATAATACCAACAGTTAAACATGGCGTTGGCAGCAGGGGTGTTACTAGGTGGGAAAAAAAAAAAAAAAAAGACGAGGGACTTCGGCCCAAAGGTCAAATTTCTGTTGTGACTTTTCTTGTTTTTAATACTTTATGGAATGTCATGCAGAAGAGAGTTTTATTAAACATACACATGACCAATTCTTCTATATACCCCTGAAGAAGAAAACTTGATTCTCCAAAATGTTGGACGGTTTACCAAGAAATTGCATCAATCGTTGTGAGGACGATTTGATTTAAACTCCTATACAGTACAGAACATTCCATTTATATGCCATTTTTATCTTGTATCACTACGTATGTAATTAATAAAATGTACATAACAAAAATTAATACTATTCTAGGTTTGAACTTGACTGCCTTAAAAGTCCAGTCAGTGGATACACTTTCTTTCCGTCTTACTTAAAATGTTTACAACAGCTTATTCCTAGCAAATAGTTGTTACTCTGTTTTAGTTTTCAAATTACCAGTTTAATAAATTACTATTTTACTACCATGTTGTATAAAATGCTATAGTTTCGCTCAACCTCATTGACCTGGTCATCAAATCTAAAAATATGTCCATAAACATTACTTCCATTAATGCTTAAGGGCTTAATTCTCCTTTTAAGAGAACTCTTCTCTGGAAAGAAGCAATTTCCCAAAATGCGGATATACTTTGCGTCCAAAAGACCCCTTTCTCTAATGTTAAGCCGCCCTCTTGTACACACAAAAGTTACCCCCATTACTTTTTCGCCAATGCCACTAAGAAAAATGCAGAGTGAGGAGGATAGCCATAAGCGCTAAAGTCACCTTTGTTTTACACAAGGTTGACACAGATGACGAAGGTAGATTTATTATCTTATCTCCTACCATTGATAACCACCTCCTGACACTGGTAAATGTTTAAGTAACCAATACCGCCCAACGCAAATTCTATAAAAAAGCTTGGGAATAAGCTGGGCCCCTACAAATATACTCCACTAATCATCTGTGGTGACTTCCATGACATCATAGACAACACATTGGACTCGTCCAATCACGACAGACGCAAATCATCAATCTTTTCATCGTTCATCAACAATGAAGATCTATATGATCCTTGGAGATGTATGCATGAGGTTGAGCGAGACTATACCTTCTACTCCCATGCAAATGGTTCAGACTTTTTCCTCACAAATAAGAAGAAAATCTTGCCAGGGGGCTGTGTAAAGTTTTTTCCCCTGAATATATATATACATATACACACACACACACACACACACACACACACACATATTATATATATATATATATATATATATATATATATATATATATATACATATACATACATACATATATACACACACACACACATATATATAAATATACATATACACATGCACACACACACACACACACACACAAGCATAGCTTACCTATCAATGCTTATTGTGTTGCATATAGCAACTGAATCCTTGTACTATGTAATGTACACATATATTACCCCTTGAGATTGTATTACTTCATTGTCTTTATCGTTTCCTGTACTTCTTTAAAATTGAAATAAACATTTAAAAGAAAGAAAAAAAAAAAAAAGGAAGAAAAAAAACTTGCTGCCTTTACAATCACATTAAGTTACTGAAAGCCACAGGCTTTGAACCAAGTACTGCCTTCATGGAAACCAAAAGCCCTAAAAACAGGCAGGATGTATCATTTTCAGATTTGCCTCGATTATCCCTTTAACGGCACAAGGATGAAAAAGTAGAAACATAATAAATGTTTTATACAGTATCTTTTGTCTAAGAATGCACAGTTCTGTAAGAGGAAAAAAAAAAAAAAACACGCCTTAAAAGGGGTGGTTCCCCCGAAATTCGTTTTTTTTTAAAAAATCCTTTCTCCCGCTTAGTACATGTACAATAATGTACTCACCCGTCCCAGGAATCTAGGCGCCAGCATTCTTAATTCATCAGAAAGTAAACTTTATAAAATACAGCAATGGAAGTTTCCATCTTAGCTCCTGGCATTCTGAAGCCCTATGCTGGAAAGAAATAGACACGCCCAGCCCCACTCAGACAGACCAGGAAGTGCCTGCTTCACAGACCATAAAGAAAGGTAAACAAACGTTTTAAAATTTTTTGTTTGGCGAACGTTTTTTAGGCTAACTATGCCCTTGTGTTTAAGGTTAAGTTGTTGGATAGGTGGAACCTCCACTTTAACGAATAAACCAAAAAGGAGAGCTGTATGCGTTACATCCTATTTCTATTTTTAAATAAGCAAATCTTCTAAGAATTCCCTATAACAATGGATGATGGGTTTTGACACAAAAGGATGCAAATACGTGTTTTTTTTTTACCTTTTGGCTTCCTCTAGGTGGCATAAATACTCATAGGCAATGTTTTGTCGCCTCCTTTCATCCATTTCCTCCGCAGAAAGCCTTTCATCATCCACGATAGCTGGAAACAGAAACAAAAAGTTAAATCAAACAAAATTACAGGGTAGGCCAGTTTCAAAGAAATGGTGAACTCCATTAAATAAATGCTATGCATATTTACAAATCCCCATTTGCCAATTAAAAGCTCATCATTTTCAAATCTCCGGAGGCTGGTGCCGGGTGTTCCTGCCTGGATGTGGAGCTGGACACACATTTTTCTTAGTCTTTACACTTAAGCACTTCCTTGTGTTTGTTTTGAAGGTTTGTCACTTGAAAAGTTGCTGCTTTGTCAGGTCTGTGAAACCTCTATAATCACAATGCAGCCAAATGCTGGGGATGGACAAAGCCACACATGAAAGTGAGGCCAAAATATGTGCTGTAGAGAAAGAAGTGTGCCAGGGCAGATATAAAAAGCATTTGAAAATTTTTAAGTGATACTGAAGCCTGTTTTTTTTTGATGAAGTCTAGATTTCCAGAAGTATAATCTTCTTTTATAAACAGTGGGGCAGATCCACGTACCTGCGCGTAATCTTCCGCCGGGCGCAGCGTATCTAAGATACACTACGTCACCGTAACTTATTTATTTTATTTTGAATCCACAAAGAATTCGCGTCATAAGTTACGGCGGCGTAGTGTATCTTGGGCGGCGTAAGGACGCGGAATTCAAATGGTTTTAATGGGGGCGTGCTTTATGTAAATACGTCGTGACCCGACGTAAACAACGTTTTTTTTTAACTGCGCATGCGCCGTCCCTGGGGGTATCCCAGTGCGCATGCTCGAAATTTAACCGGAACAAGCCAATGCTTACGACGGTGACGTCATTCTACGCAAATTCCTATTCGCGAACGACTTACGCAAAAAAACAAACAAAAAATTTACGTGGGACAAAGGCCATACTTAACATTGAGTACGCCTCATAATAGCAGCTTTAACTATACGCCGGAAAAAGCCGAACCCAAACGATGTAAAAAAATGCGCCGGCCGGACGGACGTTCGCGGATCGCCGTAAATAGCTAATATGCATACTCAACGCGGATTTCGACGGAAACGCCACCTAGCGGCCGCCGAAAAATTGCATCCAAGATCCGACGGCGTACTAAGACGCACGCCTGTCAGATCGATCCCAGATGCCGTTGTATCTTGTTTTGTGGATACAAAACAAAGATACGACGTGGGAAATTTAAAATTACGCCGGCGTATCTATAGATACACCGGCGTAATCCTTTTGTGGATCTGCCCCCACTGTGCCTTAGTTTTAGGACTGTTCCCCAACTTGCTGCTCTCAACCCCCTGTTTGCGGATGTCTTCGTTAGCCAATTGGCTGCTAAGGAGACACCCGCTTGTGTGCGGTCCAGGCCTGGGAGAGGTGCATCCATTGAAATATACAGCGTTCGGGAAGCCGCAACTCCGTCCCCTCCTCCCAGCTCTTGACAAACAGCTGCAGGAGCCAATCCCAATATAGAACTCGGAAGCTCAAAAGAGCAGATTGTGCAGGACCTGTCCCCAGTGCTTGGGGATGAGGGGGTTGTAACTGTCCTAGGGCATTTCTCTACCGTAAAGCGGAACTACATTGCATCTGAGCACCACAAACCAAAAATGCTAGTTAGTTTATTTTTGTTATTCAATGCAAACTCTCCCATCCATGTCTCCATGCTTTATTTTGCATAGAAAACACATTGAAACACACCCTCCTAGCATTTTTCTGGCTGCAGTCATCTTGAGTATCGGCAGATGATTCATATAACATTTGCTTCCTGGAATCCATCTACCCTTAGCTCAAGCATGCTTGCAGGGAAGTGTGCTTAGCTGAGAAGACCCCTCCTCCTCGCCCCTCCTGAAGACTTTGGTGATGTAGGACATAATTTGCCTAGGCATGGAAACCATGAAGTGGCCGACAAGTAAATATTAGGGTTGCACCGATACCAATACTGGTACCGATACTAAGCAAGTAAATCGATACTCGTGCAAATGCTCCAATACCGGAAACGAATACTTTCAGGCTCTCTTCTTTTAGCTGTCAGAGAGATTCCCTGACATCTGAAGTATATAATAATTTAAAAAAAGCCAGCAATTATTGGTTGTTAAGGAGAGGGGCCGCCACGTCCTTGACAACCAATGACTCATTCAGCTGTCAGTGCGGTTCCCCAGCTGAAGTGTAAACAAAATCTCTGCAATTAGAGCTGTCAAAAAAAAAAAGCAGCCAGGAAATGCTTTTTAACAACATTGCTCAGTTGATGAAACAAAAAGATAAAAAGAAACATTGTTTCTTTGGGTTTATACATTTACAGATCAAATGGGATGAACTTTATCTGCAGATGATGTCAATTTGAAGCAACCTGTATAGTTGAGGAAAAAAAAAAAAAACTGCCGTGGAAATTAAGCATCTTTTTAAAAACCATTTGAGTGCTTTTTAATATACTAGAGAAGCTGATATGTATAGGTATTTTTTATTTGTAAAGGTGTACCACCCCATGAATTAGCACAAAATGCTTAAAACATACCATCACTAACCTCTGTTACTATAGGCATTGTGGTCATCAAAAAGGCACAGTAAAAGTAGTTATTTCTTTAGCTTTCAGCATCAAAATAGAGATTAGATAAAGGAAGGCTGCTTGGTCATTGGTGGAAGATGGGAGGAGGGGGAAGCTGAGCTGCCAGGAAAAAGTGAAAGTGCCCATTGTGCAAATTTGAGGATAAATTGCTCCAGGGTGCCTACAACTACAGAAGTCGAAAATCTGTTTATTTTCCACAGCAAAGTAAAGAGGTATGTGGCCTGTCAGCATGCTGCATAAAAGGGTCATTGCTGTGTGGGTAAGCAGTGGTCTCACTGCAGAGCTTCAAAATCTCCCCCATTGCTGAGTTAGCAAGAGCACTCCAATCAGCATGGGGCATGAACTTAGCATGTTGCAAAGAGCACAAAACAACATGCTGAGGCCCATGACAAAGGGACTACCAATTCTTTGACCAAGCAAGCCTTGTGGTGCCCAGCAGCTTTTTTCTCCTAGTTAAAATAAGCTTGCATAGAAAAAAACAACATGGGGACTTCCAGCGCTTGCCGCTTAAAAAAAAAAAAAAAAAAAGAAACAGTTAACCGACTGTCTCGGTCTTCAATACTTTAAGACACCAAGATAAAAAAAAAACAGAATTCTGACGACAGAAAAAAAAAAAAAAAAAAAACAAGTGGTCCATGGAGTCTGCCCCATTTAAAAAAAAAAAAATGATATATGTATTTTTTATCCGAGTATAGATCTATTATCATCCAAAGCATGTTTGAATCCACTTAAAGTGGAGGTTCACCCTATAAAAAATTGCTAACACTACATCCAGCCGGTGCGCAGGCGCCGAATAGAGCCGAGCCGACCCGAGCTTCCTTCGGGAAGTCATGACGCGCTGTGTGCGCCGTCGTTTAGCATGTCAATCAATTGGCATGTCAATAGGAACGCCCACTCCCGCGGGATTCCCTACCCGGAAGCCACGGTGAATTCCACGGCTAAACGCTATCTACGAAAAAATAAAAAAAAGGTCAGTGTCATTTTATATGCAGAACTGGGCTGGATGTAGTGTTAGAAATTTTTTATAGGGTGAACCTCCACTTTAATGTTGACTGGCTAACTCTGCTGGAAGTCTTTTCCAAGCATCAACTACCCTTTCAGTGAAACAATACTTTCTAAGATTAGTTTTGAACTTTCCTCCAGTTAATTTGAGGTCATCTTCCCATGTTCTTGATCTTGGCTTCATATTTAAAATACTGCCCCCCAGAAACTCATTCACCTACTCAACATGACAAATAATAATAAAAGTGCAGCGCAAATAAAGTCCTTGACTGAAGAATCGAGAATTAAGATGACACCCAGTGAAATGGCAAAAATCTTCGGCAAATGTGATGATATCCTCCACCAGTATAAGAAATGCCTCCTTACCAGATGAGATGGACCATATGGTTTTCACAAGTGGTCAAAGACAGCTTGTTCTCACCATAAGGGAGATGGTGCAGTGGAGTCCAATGCAGCAGTGAATAGTAGGTCCAATGCAGAATAAAAAAATAAAAACACGTTCCAAGTTTAGACTATTTATTTCAGGTAAAAAACAGCGCTTCACCATACTGCAGTTGATCTGGTATGTCTGCAGACAATCTGACAGAAAACAACTGGCCAGAAGGCGATTGGCAATATAAAATAAAAACTCGGAGCAACAGCCACGAGCAGCAGCAGAAAGGACGCGGGTGACGTCACAGGAAAAGCTCCTCCCCAGTACGCACGTTACGTCCGGATTGGACTTCGTCAGCGGTGGGTGGAGCTAGTACGTCACCCAGTGTCTATAGATACCAGTCAGGTAACCAAGGAGAAAGTCATGGTGATTTGGCCGGCCCCCACTGGAAGCACAGGCAAAAACACACACCCCCATCGGCCGAATTAAGACACATCCATCCCTGGGGTCACCATAAGACTAGCGTAAATACTAAAAATACCCATGTGTAACATGGAGCATTTTAATCATAGTATACTGTAGACATACACCTGCGACCTTTCATGCAAATATACAACTTAAATATGCAAACACAAATATAACCCTAAAAACTAGTTAAGAATATTTTAAAATACATAGAACTAGATATAGAAAACTATATATTATCTTAACAGGAAACAAGAGGATGGGTAAGGTAACATACTGAAAATATTTTCCTAATATTAAGTATATAAAAATTCAATAATGATAACCATAACCTTATCATTTATTGGAAATAAAGCAGTTAAGACTGCATTCACATCTAGACGGACGAAATCGCGGCGTTTTGTCGCCGCAAATCGCGGTAAAAATAGCGGCGTTTCGTACCGCGATTTGCGGCGACAAAACGCGGGTATTGTCCGCCTAGATGTGTCCCAAGATGACCCCCTCTATGGAGATGATTGCCATCTCCTAGCCGAACGCTCGAAGACGCCTGAAAAAAAGGTCCGGGACCTTTTTTCACGCCGCAGGCGACAGGCGTCCGGCGTTCGGCGTGGAGATGTGAACCATCTCCATAGAGGGACATGTATTTCCAGCCCTCTGGCGGCAGAGGCGTAGCGCTACAGGCGTAAAAACGCCTAGATGTGAATGGGGTCTAAGGTCGAACTCGACGTTCAGGCCCCCCGACACAAGAACCCGACTTTCATAGATCCAAAAGGATTCACGCTGGCTGAGTTGGCGAATAAAATTCCCCCCTCTCCAGTGAGGCTGCACCTTCTCAAGTCCCCAAAATGTTAAGCATTTAGGGTCCCTATTGTGAAACTGTCCAAAATGTTTAGATACATTATGGGTTCTTAAAACTTTTATAATGTTAATAACCTACTCAACATATTGAAGTTTCCAATCAGGTTTCCCCTTTCTTTCCTCCAGACTGTACATAATAAAGTAGGTGTGAAGCTAAATACCTTATTTCATAGCGCTGCTGTACAGCCACGTGACCTCCCGGCGCTCTCCTTCCCCAAACTAAGGACTACTGCGGGAGGGGCTGAGATTCCCCTCGGACATCAGCCAGGTCACGTGACTGCACAGCAGCGCTTTGAAATAAGGTAGGTATTTAGCTTCATAATAATAAAAAAAAACTCAAACCCTAATGTATAGCTTGCTATAACAAAGTAGATGCCGAACTTGGTAGTCAGCACAATCCACAACTGGTTATATTACATTTATTCCACTCTAGGGTGGCATATATCTGATTACAGCAGACTGAATCAATAGAGATCCATTTGTTTTCTTTGCGCCGGTAGCATTTATTTTATATACCATGTGTTAGAATGGCCTAGTCAAAGTCCAGACCTAAATCCAATTGAGAATCTGTGGCAAGACATAAAAATTGCTGTTCAGACGCTCTCCATCCAATCTGACAGAGCCTGAGGTATTTTGCAAAGAAGAATGGGCAAAAATGTCACTCTTTAGATGTGCAGAGCTGGAAGAGACATCCCCAAAAAGACTTGCAGCTGTAATTGCAGTGAAAGGTGGTTGTACAAAGTATTCACTCAGGGGGGCTGAATACTAATGCACACCACACTTTTTACATGTTTGTAAAAAAAAAAAAAAAAAAAAATTTAAAAACCATTTATCATTTTCCTTCCACTTCACAATTATGTGCCACTTTGTGTTGGCCTATCACATAACATCCCAATAAAATACATTTACCTTTTTGGTTGTAACATGACAAATTGTGGGAAATTTCAAGGGGGTATGAATACTTTTTCAAGACACTGTATATAGAATAATCAGGACCTCCATCCTCCTGCTGGTGATCTCTCCAGTGATGCATTACTAGAATTATATTCATTATTTCCACTGGCCACACCGTTTGCTCATTTTGCAATAATCTGAAATTCTTGCATTTAACCATAAACACATATGTTCATCTGGAAATTCTGCGTAAAGTGATAAATGTCTAGGTTGTGCACTTGTTCTAAATCAGTAATAAAAAAAGTTACAACTATCACAAGCATAACCTAGGGAACTAACATTTTAACAAGCCAAAAACAGCTTCCCCTACTTCCTCATTACAGGATTCTATTACCCACAGAAGCACACTGCAATTTCAATACTGCGTAGAAGAGAAGTGAAACCTAAAGCGGAGTTCCAAACGTTTTTAGTTTATTAAAAGTCAGCAGCTAGGAAACGCATAGCTGCCGACTTTAAATAAACAGACACTTACCTGTCCCATGGTCCAGCGATGTGGCCGCATGGAGCCCTGCTCCTCTCCCCCGCAACATCATATCTACTGTGGGCACCTGGCCGTGACAGTTTATGGCTTTGCGGCGCGAGTCGCGCTGCGCTCTGCCATTGGCCAGCAAATCTTATGGGACCTGTGTTGTGTCCCAGAAGATCGCTTGCAGGGAGGGGACACCTACGGCGAGAGGAGTCGCCGCCTAGGCAGCCGAGGACAGGAAGTCCCACTAAAAAGAGGACACCCCCCCCTAAAAAAAAAAAATGTACATGCCAAATGTGAAGGGGTCTTCAGGAGAGGAGGATTTTTTAATTGAAGAATTAAACTTTATTGCCATCACAAAGGGGTGGACAAGTCCCCTTGTGATAGCTTTGGATAGTGATAGGCACTCTTTATGGAAACGTCAGGGGTCTATTACACCTCTGATATCTCCCCTGCCATTCAAAGCAGCTCATCAAACATAGAACAGGATGAGTCCAGGAACCACCATGGGCGGCAGCGAGAGGGATGGCTTCTGAGCGCGCACAAGTGATTGGGTGGCTGTGAAGCCGCACAGATCCTTTTTACATGAAAGCCAATTCAACAGTTGTAAAAAAAAAAAAATCTATACCAGGATCATTGCTGCAGCCACGTTCCCCGATATAACCACTTGCCATCCAGGAAGTCACGGGGAAAACCAAGCTGCATGCCTTTGCCGACATGTTCACCCAGTCACGTGGGTTTTTTCAAGGATACCCTGTTTTTTATCTGGTCATGTGATTCAGCAGCACTAGCTCCTCTTGTGTAAGGGAGTGCTCAACAATGGCTCTGAATTCTGGGAGCTGTGATGTCACCCATAGGCTCCCAAGGCTTATCTGCGGTCAGTGCTGCATCCTCTCCCCTGCAGCAGCTGCTCACTGTACAGGGGAGCCAGAGCTGCTGGATCACGTGACCAGACTGGAAATTAAAAATAGGCAAGTACACAGGTCTTTTTTTTTTTTTTTTACAGGGTATGCAGGATAGGTAGGAGGAGTGGGAAGGAACATTTTTAAGAATAGTTAGGGGCCTTTCACACGGACGGATAGAATGGTGCTTTTAGCTGCCGATTTTCTAGTTTTCTACCGCAGCTAAAAGTACACAATGCTTTCCTATGGCCCCATTCACACACAACGTTTAGCTACGATTTCGTTGCATGCGGTTTGGTGCAAATAGAAAAAATTGAATTGAACGCGTCCAGGTGTGATTTAGCGCAGCTATATGCACTTAACCACAGGTAATCGCAGTCTTTTGTGTCAACTGCGGATAGCAGCGTGAAAAAAAAAAAAAACAGGAAGCACATCATAATAAAAAAAAATAAAAAAGGGTTGCTATGGAAATGACTACCGCAGCTAAACGCGGCCGCATGTAACCGCACGTAATCGCAATGTACAAATGCAGCAAATCGCAGTGCCCAGAGCCTTGAATTTCACTGAAAATTTACATGCTTTTAATTGCGGCAAAACTGCCGTCCGTCTGAAAGGGGCCTTATAGTTAGCCTTCCCTCTCTTTCACTTTATTGTATGTAAACAATTAACCTTTCTCATTTGCTTCCTTTTGGTCCGTTTAAAATAATTAAAAGCATTTCATTATATTTCTTTGATAAGAGCAAATAAACTGTTAATCTCACATTCAGAGCTACCTTGTGTTCTCTGAACACTACATGTGTTAGCTAAAGATGCCCTCCTAGTTCTCATCGTAGACTTCAGAATGATAACCATTTACAGTAGGAGATCGAAGAGTGGTAGCCGAGTAGTTAAGCAATGGGCAGGGCTGACACCAGTCAGTCCACAAATTTTCTGTGTGCAGTCAGCACTCAATAGGTCAATAAAAGAGTAGAGTGCATTCCTGGCAGAGCAAATTGTATTTTTCTGTAGTGAATTTTTTTTTTTTTTGAAGGAGAAAATACAGGAAACTGTCGATGTACTGCAGAGATGTACAGCATGTGTTTTTGTTTCCTTTTTTGTTTTGCCTTGATATAGGCTTTATGCCAATAATTACAGTTAGGGTAACACAATAGGAATATAAATTAAAAAAAGATCCTAGAAAGCTCAATTTCCTGCAGAATTACATAAGCATGAAAACAATTTCAACCAATAAGAAACACACTGAGGCCCCAAGAATTTAGGATTAATGATTTCTACCAACTGTACAATAGAACATAAACAAGCCAGACGTAATAATTCTCCAAGCATAGTATCATGTTACTTTAGATTTAAGCATGGCAATTAAGTAATCCCTAATGGCTTCATTATACGTGGTTTAAGAAATATATTGCTTAAATAGGCCAGAAGTACAAATAATTATGTGAGGGGTCAGCAACCAAGATTACGTACTATATTTTGGTAAGGGACATTTTTTATATACATATATATGTATGTATGTATGTATGTATGTATGTATGTATGTATGTATGTATGTATGTAATATATATATATATATATATATATATATATATATATATATATATATATATATATATATATATATAATACATATAATATACATACACACACACACACACACACACACACTTGCCAGAAAAAGTATGTGAACCCTTTTGGAATTATATGGATTTATGCACAAATTGGTCAAAAAAGGTGATCTGAGCTTCATCTAAGTCACAATAGACAATCACAGTTTCACGTCTACAAGTCGTCCAGAACACGGCAGCCAGACTGGTAACAGGTAAAAAGCCATGGGAATCAGTCTCCCCGGTCTTGAGGTCCCTCCACTGGCTGCCCGTACAGGATCGGTAGACATTCAAGACACTCTGCCTCACCCACAAATATATACAGGGGAACGCTCCCCAATACTTAAGCGAGAAAATGAAACCCTACGTCACCAAGCGCGCTCTCCGGTCAACCAACCAAAACCTTCTCCAAATTCCGCTACAAATCGAAGGGAGAACGTAGATTTTCGGTCCAAGAACCACAGCTCTGGAATGCTCTACCCACCACCATCCGCTTGGAGGAAAACCATCAGGCCTTTAGGAAAAAACTAAAGACCCACCTCTTCTGAAGGACCGGTACGACTCTGGATGGAAGCGCCTTGAGGCGATCAAGTTCGCATTTGTTTGCGCTATACAAGTTACTCACTCACTCACAGTCTGGCCAAATTAATAACACACAAATAATTAAATGTTACCATGTGTTTATTGAACACACCATGTAAACATTCACAGTGCAGGTGGAAAAAGTATGTGAACCCTTGGATTTAATAACTGGTTGAAACCTCCTTTGGCAGCAATAACTTCAACCAAACGTTTCCTGTAGTTGCAGATCAGACGTGCACAACGGTCAGAAGTAATTATTGACCATTCCTCTTTACAGAACTGTTTCTGTTCAGCAATATTCTTGGGATGTCTGGTGTGAATCACTTTCTTGAGGTCATGCCACAGCATCTCAATCGGGTTGAGGTCAGGACTCTGACTGGGCCACTCCAGAAGGCACATTTTCTTCTGTTTAAGCCATTCTGTTGTTGATTTACTTTTATGCTTTGGGTTGTTGTCCTGTTGCAACACCCATCTTCTGTTGAGCTTCAGCTGGTGGACAGATGGCCTTAAATTCTCCTGCAAAATGTCTTGATAAACTTGGGAATACATTTTTCCTTTGCTGATAGCAATGCGTGCAGGCCCTGACGCAGCAAAGCAGCCCCAAACCATGATGCCCCCACCACCATACTTCACAGTTGTATAAAAGGTCAATGAGTTTCTGGACTCCTGACAGACCCTTGCATCTTTCATCCAGTGCTGCACGAACGTTTCTGATTTCTGAGTCATGGGGAAAGCAAAAGAATTGTCAAAGGATCTGCAGGAAAAGGTAGTTGAACTGTATAAAACAGGAAAGGGACATAAAAAGATATCCAAGGAATTGAGAATTCCAATCAGCAGTGTTCAAACTCTAATCAAGAAGTGGAAAATAAGGGGTTCTGTTTGAAACTAGGGTTGTCCCGATACTAGTATAGGGACCGATACAAAGCATTTGCGCGAGTACTTGTACTCGCGCAAATGCTCCCGATGCCTGATCCGATACCTGGGAGAGAGAGACAGCGTGTAATGCCTGTGTCCCTGTATAATGCTCAGACGGCGGCCACCCAGTGTACAAAAGCCACGCCGCCTCCTCCTCTGTTATAGGGGAACACTCCCAGCAAGTGAGTCAGTGTTCTGCCTATCACGGACACCCTCTCATCCTCATCCCATGGACGAGGATGAGAGGATGTCCGCGATAGGTGGAACACTAACTCACCGCTGGGAAACAGAGTTCCCCTATCACGGATGAGGAGGAGGCGCCTCTCTCTCCCAGGTATCTTATCAGGCAATTGCCTTATTCATGTAGTGAAACAATCTGTAACTCACAGTCCATGTTCTCTCACACACCAAGTATAATTCAGTTTTTTGAATATTACATATTAGTAGAGCACAACTGCTTGTATTAAGTATGCTAACAACAAGTGCACTTCAGAACAGTACTGCAAAGTGCCATTTTCACATTCTTTATTGTAATTTAAATCACATTCTACAGTTATGGAAGAGGGTGTCTGTCAGTGCCATTTGTCAGTGCCAGCCATCAATGCGTCACTGTCACATGACATTAAAAAAAGTATCGGTATTCGGTATCAGCGAGTACTTAAAAAAAGTATCGGTACTTGTACTCGGTCTTACAAACGTGGCATCGGGACATCCCTAGTTGAAACCAAACCACGGTCAAGTAGACCAACTAAAATTTCAGCCACAACTGCCAGGAAAATAGTTTGGGATGCAAAGAAAAACCCACAAATAACTTCAGGTGAAATACGGGACAGAAAACATGTGGCGTGGTAGTTCCAAGATGCACAATAAGGAGGCACTTGAAGAAAGATGGGCTGCATGGTCGAGTCTCCAGAAGAAAGCCATTACTAGTCTTTCCTGATGGTGTTAGTTGCATCCTACAGCAAAAGCCATGGTCCACAGAGAGCTTCCAAAGTGTCAGAGGAATCTCATTGTTAATAGGTATCAGTCAGGAGAAGGGTACAAAAGAATTTCCAAGGCAGTACCAATAACTGGACATCCCTCCAAAACTGATGAAAAGATGAGAAGAAAACTGGTCAGGGAGGCTGTCAAGACGCCTACAGCAATATTAAAATGAGCTGCAGGAATATCTGGCAAGTATTGGCTGTGTGATACATGTGATAACAATCTCCTGTATTCTTCAGATGTCTGGGCTATGGGGTAGAGTGGCTAGACGGAAGCTTTTTCTTATGAAAAAAAAAAAAAAAAAACATCCAAGCCCACTAAATTTTGTAAAAACACATCTGAAATCTCCCAAAAGCATGTGGGAGAATGTGTTATGGTTTGATGAAACCAAGATTGAACTTTTTGGCCATAATTCCAAAACACTGCACATCACCAAAAGAACACCATACCCACAGTGAAGCGTGGTGGTGACAGCATCATGCTTTATTGCGTTTTTCTTCAGCTGGAACCAGGGCCTTGGTCAAGGTAGAGGAAATTATGAACAGTTCCAAATATCAGTTAATATTGGCACAAAACCTTCAGGTTTCTGCTAGAAAACTGAACATGAAGAGGAACTTCATCTTTGAACATGACAATGACCCAAACATACATCCAAATCAACAAAGGAATGGCTTCACCAGAAGAAGATTAAAGTTTTGGAATGGCCCAGACCTGAATCCCATTGAAAATCTGTGTGTTTTTGTTTTGTTTTTGCAAAGAGTGGGCAGATATTACCAAGTCAAGATGTGCCATGCTGATAGACCCATACCCAAAAAGACTGCAGTAATAAAATCAAATGTGCTTCAACAAGTTTAAGGGTGTGCACACTTATGCAACCATATTATTTTAGTTTATTTTTACTTCCCTCCACCTAAAAGATTTTAGTTTGTTGTTCAACTTGGTTGTACAGTTTATAGGTCACATAAAAAAAAAAAAGGTGGAAAAAAGTTCTAAAATTATGTATCTCATTTTTTTCATAACCAAAACCTGATATTTAAAAAAAAAAGGGGGGTGTGTAGATTTTTTCTCTCATCTATCCATTTACACACACACACACACACACACACACACACACACACACAGCCTTTACTACAGTGCCGTTTAGGGCTCTAATTAACTTTACTTATATTAATAAATAAATAAATAAATATCGGTGGTTTTCTCAGTAGTGCTTCTGCATTTACTTCTTTCATTTTTTTAACATATTTGACTGTCAGAAATGAGCGTTGGATCAGTTCAAAGATTTTCAATCATATGGGTTTTCTGTGGATTTTTCCAACCTCAAAGCATTTGCAGTGTTCTCAACATCACACTACATTCGCTATCAACATTATCCTCCTCCGTACACTATGTTCTCTGACAGCTCACCCCCTCCACGCATTAATGTTCTCTGACAGCTTCCCCACACCCACTCCATGTTCTCTGATAGAACCCACACAGGCTAGTACTGGCTCAACGTAGAACCAGAGGATCTTCCAGTGGGGCCCTGCTTCATATAATGTCATTGTCACAGGTTGTAACTGACAGCTTTAAAATGCTCGCAACTGCATAGCCTGGCCTGCCTGAAGTAGTTCTCCTGACGTTTTAGAGGCCGTCCCTCCTCCCAGTACAAACATAGACCCACCTGCTGCTGCAGACCTTTTCTACCTACCTCTTTCGTTCTAGTGAAATCATCGGCTGCAGACAGTATGAAAGAAAGATGCCTACATTTTTTAAGAGGTCTAAAAGTGCAGGAACACCGACAGATCTGATGTGTGAAGGTGCAGGAATTGGGACTGATCTGATGTGTGAAGGTGCAGGAATTGGGACTGATCTGATGTGTGAAGGTGCAGGAATTGGGACTGATCTGATGTGTGAAGGTGCAGGGATTGGGACTGATCTGATGTGTGAAGGTGCAGGGATTGGGACTGATCTGATGTGTGAAGGTGCAGGGATTGGGACTGATCTGATGTGTGAAGGTGCAGGGATTGGGACTGATCTGATGTGTGAAGGTGCAGGGATTGGGACTGATCTGATGTGTGAAGGTGCAGGGATTGGGACTGATCTGATGTGTGAAGGTGCAGGGATTGGGACTGATCTGATGTGTGAAGGTGCAGGGATTGGGACTGATCTGATGTGTGAAGGTGCAGGGATTGGGACTGATCTGATGTGTGAAGGTGCAGGAATTGGGACTGATCTGATGTGTGAAGGTGCAGGAATTGGGACTGATCTGATGTGTGAAGGTGCAGGAATTGGGACTGATCTGATGTGTGAAGGTGCAGGAATTGGGACTGATCTGATGTGTGAAGGTGCAGGAATTGGGACTGATCTGATGTGTGAAGGTGCAGGAATTGGGACTGATCTGATGTGTGAAGGTGCAGGAATTGGGACTGATCTGATGTGTGAAGGTGCAGGAATTGGGACTGATCTGATGTGTGAAGGTACAGGAATTGGGACTGATCTGATGTGTGAAGGTGCAGGAATTGGGACTGATCTGATGTGTGAAGGTGCAGGAATTGGGACTGATCTGATGTGTGAAGGTGCAGGAATTGGGACTGAACCAAGGTCTGAAGGTGCAGGAATTGGAGCTGATCTGAAGTCTGATAGTGCAGGAACTGGTGTGGATCTAAGGTCTGAAGGTTCAGGAATTGGAACAGATCTGAGATCTATGGGGGCGTCATCATTCACTGGTATGCTGGTTGTCTAATGCTTGTTAATGGACACAATGTGAAAAAGGTTGCTGACCAATGCCTTTGCTTAAATACCCGTCTTGTAACTTTAAAGCTGAACTCCAGGCTAACAGATAAAATACATACGAGATCAGTTTTTACCTGCTAAGGAATACGTTTGAGAATTACACAACTCGCCCACAAAGCACACCATAGGCTTGTAATGCAGGAGACCTCATTTTTTTCTGTTGCTGTGAAGCCGACCATAGATGGATCAAATCTTGGTGGGTTCAGCAGAAAACCGTCAGAAATTTGATTAATTTATGGGCAGGCTGGCTGTATCGACTTGGGTACAACCAGCCTGTTGGATTTTTTACATTCAATTACGGTCGGCAGCTATAGGTGCTAGCAGTAATCATTGTGTTCGGACTGGCAGGAAGGCTCCCTGAGCTCCCCCACTGGCGGAACACGAGCGCTGCGGGAGAGATTCAGTCACTGTTGATGAGGGAAATCAAGAGATTTACTTTCCTTTCATCCGTGGAAGGAAAGAAAATTACATCACCTACAGCTTGCATTATAGAACTCCTTCCCAAACTTGTGACTGAATAATTAAGAAGCAAAACAATGATAAGAAAACCTGTGTGTCAGTCTGCCCTCTCCTCCCATCAGCATGCACCTTGCACTAGAGCACAACTGCTTCTCCCAGTGCAAACACTGCTGTACATGGACTGCAAAAGTCTTATACAAGGTCAAATGCAGGTCTTCTACAAAGAACAAATACATGAATAGTAAAAAAATAAAGTAAAAATGTAAAGTCTGCTTAAAATATCTGTGCCCACCTCCATCACTAAGAAGTTGTAGCCTCATCTTGCGAGATTTGGGCTACACAGATGGAATCGGCCATCACCCTCTGCAGCACAGCAGTCTGGGGTGAGAGAAGTGTATGTACCAACTCCTCCATTTATGATGGGGATGGACCCGGATATGTTATGTGGAGTTTGCATTTTACTGTAAAGTCTACTTTAGAGCGGAGGTTCACCCATGGAGAACACATTTTCCCCTTAGATGAATGCTCGTTTTGTCTAGGGGAATCGACTAGTTGTTTTAAAATATGATCCGTACTTACCGTTTACGAGATGCATCTTCTCCGTCGCTTCCGGGTATGGGCTGCGGGACTGGGCGTTCCTTCTTGATTGACAGTCTTCCGAGAGGCTTCCGACGGTCGCATCCATCGCGTCACGATTTTCCGAAAGAAGCCGAACGTCGGTGCGCAGGCGCAGTATAGAGCCGCACCGACGTTCGGCTTCTTTCGGCTACTAGTGACACGATGGATGCGACCGTCGGAAGCCTCTCGGAAGACTGTCAATCAAGAAGGAACGCCCGCTCCCGAAGACCCATACCCGGAAGCGACGGAGAAGATGCATCTCGTAAACGGTAAGTACTGCTCATATTTTAAAACAAATAGCCGATTCCCCTAGACAAAACGAGCATCCAGCTATGGGGAAAAGAGGAAAAAAAACACAAATGGGTGAACTCCCGCTTTAAGGATACATTAATAAATACAGGAGCTGAATTATATTGCATTTTTTATTTCTATGTGAAGTTCGGTTTTAATGCTCATGACAATGTGTGTTGGCTGTAGTACATTCCACAATGTTTTTTTTTACAAAAAGTCAGATTGCAGCAAGTTCTCACCCTATTATTGCTCTCAAATTCACCCACAAAAAAAAAAAAAAAAAAAAAAACGTAAAAATGATTCAAATCTACGTAAAAACAGAATGAAAGGATTTGCAAATCTCATAAATCCATATTTTATTCACAATAGAAAACATATCGAATGTTTAATCCAAGAAAATTTACCATTTTAAGAATAAAATTTGGTACATTTTTAAATGAATGCACAGCAATATGTCTCAAAAATAGTTGGGACAGGGCAACAAAAAGCCAAGTGGTATGAAGAAGGAAGAACATTTAATTAGGTTAATTGCCAATTAGGTTAATTGGCAACAGGACAGTAACACGATTGGATATAAAAAGAGCATCTTAGGAGTCAGAATGGGCAGAGGTTAACCAATCTGTAAAAAGCTGTCTCTAAAAAATGTCAAACAAGTTCAGAATAGCGTTCCTCAAATGTAAACTGCAAATACTTTAAATCTATCATCATTTACAGAACTATCATAAAGAATAAAATATGGATTTATGATATTCGTAAATCATAGAATTCTGTTTTTACGTAAATTTTACACGTTACCAGTTTTTTGGAATTGGGTTGTACGTTAGGCTTTTTGGCATGCGCAAAAATTGCCAGCCAGGGCATGCAATGAGAAATAGGTAAACCTTATTACAATGGAATTCATTTTTCCTTCTAGTATAAGTAAAATAGATACTTTAGTAAGGAAAATATAAAAGAATTTCCACAATTAAAGTAAAAAAAAATTAATGCATAATGGAAAAAATAAAAGTGAAATTATAGTAATAAAATACGCAAATATAAAATTAACTGAAAAAAAAAAAATACAAAAAAGCGACACAAAACACACATTCAATGGACCGTGAAACCGGATCTTTCCTCAACAAGGAGTCACGGAAAACAATAGCTTCAAACGAACGTATGGTTTCACAAAATTCTCCTGCAAGTCTACATACAGAAATCCATTGTTTCTTAATTGTCCTTGTTAAGAAATAATTTATGAATACTCGATTTCTCCAGACAGACCAAGTTCCTCTCTACATCCCGAAATACAATGTGCTGGCCAGGTTACAAAAACAACAAGCCCAGAACTGATGCGTACTGTTCTCAGCAGATCAAGCGTTCTCACCAACTACTGTACGTTCAATAGATGGACAGAGCAAATTTGCATCAGTGTAGCTGGTGTAAAAAGGATTCTGCAAATATACAAACACAGAGCCATTGCATGGCTAAAATTACCGTATTTATCGGCGTATACCACGCATTTTTTGGCCTTAAAATCAGGGCAAAATCGTGGGTGAGCGGTATACGCCGATACCCGCGCCGAGTTTTGAATACTGCGCCGACATATACAGAGCGCAGTACACTCGGGTATAGTCGGCCAGTCTCGGCTCCTTCCGCGCTCATGTCCTGGACGTACAGGACGTGAGCGTGAGTGTTGCCGAGCCTGCCTGACAATACACGAGTGTACTGCGCTCTGTATATGTCGGCGCAGTATTCAAACTCGGCACGGGAAACGAGCGGGGAGGACGCGAGGACGCCGCAGAAGGACGTCGGACCCGACGAAGAGGACACCCGAAGCCCACAGACGGACCCCAGACCCGACGAAGAGGACACCCGAAGCCGCAGAAGGACGCCGGACCCGACGAAGAGGACACCCGAAGCCGCAGACGGACGCCGGACCCGACGAGCCCGCCGCGCAAGACACCAAAACTGTAAGTACAAAAAAAAAAAAATTTCCACAGGATTCGGGGCCACTTTAGGGGTGCGCGGTATACGCGGGAGCGCATTATACCACGATAAATACGGTAAATATAGGCGTCTTTGAATTTTCTGCTCATACAAAGATCCTCACACTGAATGGATGAATTTTGTTTTAGAATGCAGTCATGCAGTATTTGTAGACTCTGAAACCTGGCTCCATAGTGGATTCTGTGGATGGGAAATTGCTGCAGGAGACAAAATGATTTTGGCAATACATTGCTGGCCAAACCTGTAACTAGTAAGAGATACCGTATTTGCCTGTGTATAAGGTGACCGGGCGTATAAGGCGACCGGGCGTATAAGGCGACCGGGCGTATAAGGCGACCGGGACGTATACGACGACCACCTAATTTTACATTTTTTTACGATTTTTTTGCCTGTACTCACCATATAAGACGACCCCCCTTCCGAGGCTTCCGACGCTTCATTTTTCTTCCTTCTGGAGCCATTCTCTTCTTCCTTCTTGCTGGCGCTGGAGCCAAATCACGGCAAGCGATGTATTCCATTAATGAATACAAAGCCTGCTTGGATTGGCAGAGGCTGTAACATCATCAGCCCACACCTCTGACTCTCAAAGCCAATCCGAGCAGGCTCTGAATTCATTTGAATACATCGCTCACCGGGATTGGCTAAGCGGTATTTACTGTATGTAGCCGAAGCTACATACAGTATTACCGCACATCCAGCAGGCAGCTGACCCGGCGTATAAGACGACCCCTGCTTTTTGGCCAGTTTTTTCACGTGTAAAAAAGGTAGTCTTATACGCCAGCAAATACAGTAAGCAAGAAATTGCACCGTTGTGACCAAGATCGCCGACCTGCCAGGTTCTGTGCAACATTTCTCTACAATAATGAGGAATATGCTACACAACCCGTATGCTGAAAAGAGACTTTTGTTTTCTAGGAGAGACGAAGGGAGCAATTACCTGATGATCACAGGGATTTGCCAACAAGTTGGACAACCTTTGAGCTAGTCATCAAAATCCTAAATATTTCTCTTCAATTAGGCATCAGTCGCATACAGACCAAAATATAATTTGGTCGTTTTACTTGATTTTTGTTTAGCGTTCATAGTGGCTTTTTTTTGTATTTTTTGTAGGCATCTCAGACTTGAGTATTTATTTTTTTATCCAATGGAAAGAAAATTACTAGGGAAAAAAAAAAAAAAAATAGCGATGTGTGTTTTTCAGGCAATTGGTGGAAAAAGCTCATGAACTTTTTTGAGCAACAAACTTCAAGGGGCCGTGTGACCAGGTTCAACTGAAAACAATGGCATTTTGGATATTGAGCATATGGAGCTTCAAGCTACAAAACATTCAGGTGTGAATTGGACCTTAAAGTAGTTGTACACCCTGTACAACCACTTTTACCTACAGGTAAGCCTAGATTAAGGCTTACCTGTAGGTGTTGGAAATATCTCCTAAACCTCCACGGCTTATGCCCCAAAACACACGATCGGTTTTCCAGTCGAAAAAAAAAAAAAAAAGAAGATGGGTTTCCTGATGGAATTCCTCTCAAGCCTGCCTTGCATACACACGGTCACACAAATGTTCAGTGAAATTTTGACTGCCAAGAACGCAGTGACGTAAAAGACTACGAGCCAAGAAAATGAAGTTCTATGCTTCCGAGCATGCGTCGATTTGTTTCTGAGCATGCGTGATTTGTTGCACGTTGAAATTGCATACAGACGAACGGTTTTCCCACTAGGAATTTTTCCTGATGGGAAAAAAGATCCTGCTCTCATTTTTTCCCCAGCAGTTTTCCTGTTGGAAAAAGTCTGATGGAGCATACACACGGTTAGGATTCCCGGCCAAAAGCTCTCAAGACTTTTTCAAACAGGAAAACCAATCAAGTGTACGGGGCATTAGGAGATATTTACAATAGAGCCGTGCGCAGATGTCTACAGAGTTTGTGCCCCCCGGAAGGAAGAGGGGCGAAGAATGGACACTCGCTGCCAGCGCAGGCTTCGGTTTCAGGTAAGTGACACATAATGGGCTACTATGCAATGCAAAGTAGCCCATTATGCTTTACCTTTGCAGGGAAATAAAGAGGAAGTAAAACCTATCAGGGTTTACTTCCCCTTTAAGCAGCCCATAGATGATTACATTTCATTCCACCACGGATGAAAGGAAAGAAAAATCGCTCAATTCCCCCATCACAATGTTGATGGGGAATGCCTCACGCACCGCTACTGTGTTCTGCCGGTGGGAGGGTGTGGGGATCCTTCCTGGCAAGCAGAACACAATGCTTCCTTCTAGCACCTATAGCCACGGGCACTGATCGCTGGTAAAAAAATTCAACATGCTGGTTGTACGCAAGTCGATTGATGGGTCAACTTGGGTAAAATCAGCTTGCCCATAGATGGATCGAATCTCGGCCGGTCCATGCTGAACTGGACACATTTCTATCTATGTATAGCCAGCTTTAAATTCAAAGGAGGGAAGGAGAGGGGGGGGGTTAAAGTCTGGCCCCTTTGTTAATTTGGCAAAGCTGGTGCCTTCACTGTACTCCTAATTTCTCATCTTTGCCAAAAGAGGCCAAAACGCCACTAGAGGAGCAGCCTTTTTTCAACCAGGGTACCCGGGGGTACCTTGAGGTTTCTTCAGAGGTGCCTTGACAAAATGCCTATAAATTGTAAACAAGACAGTGGGTGACTGAAACCTGTCTTTTAGTTACACAAAACCACAGGTTTTCATTGTACACCATTACAACCTTCTAGCTGCCAACCCAACGACCAATGACATCATCAGTTGATATGGAGGATGTCAGTTGCCTGCATATCATCCTTGTTTGACCCTCTTGCCTCTCTCTATCGGCTTTGGGGTCTCATTAGCCAATTGATGATGAAGAAAAACTTAGGGAGAGAAGAGAAACATTGGCATACTAGTCAGTACCAATTTGCAAAAATGTATTTGCTTTCGAAGAATAAATCGGCTTTAACGTTTGGTGTTCCATGTGTATTGATGTTACTGCGTTATGTAAAATTATCAGAATCGTTTTTACATTTTAGAATGGGGGGCCTCAAGACTGTCCATGACTAGAGGATGCTTCTAGAATGTCCATAATTTTAAAGGATGCCTTGACTGATAAAAGGTTGAGAAACCCTGCACTAGGGGGTCCATGTCCCACACTTCAGAAATAAACTGTAAGTTACAACAAGGAAGGCCGTGTTTTCTTGTGCTTACAAAATCCAAGGCTTCATGTGAACCCTACCTACATTTACCATGGCAAAACACAAAATGCAGCAACATAGCACCCCGTTTTCCCGAGGCCGGCAGTCAAAACTTTCCTGAACGCGATTCCTGTGTGTTCAGGAGAGGGAGGTTGAAGCTCGCCTAAAAATGCACCAGCTCCTAAACTCTGCTAAAAGCCCATGTATACATTGACGCAGGCTTTTATGGAGAGGAGTTTAGGAGCTTTGGCAAAAAACACCAAAAGCTCCTAAACTCAAATGTCTAGCGTGTATAAAGCCTAAGAATAATACCATATACTGTACAATAGGTTCTGAAGCAACTCTGTTTTTATTACATAAAGTATTTCACGGTATACTTTGTAGAAATTATGCAAAATCTAGCTCTCTAGTAGCATATTGCTGGAATGGGGTCCCATGGCAACAGAATTTAAATGTCAGACTCTAAATATGGATGCAATTGCACATTTCTATAACTGCAGAATTAAAGAATGAAGACCTAACCAAGAGTGGAGTGCTCTTTCGATCCTGTGTATACTGTATGCATAATATACATGGTAAACAGTACAACGGAGGCTGAATGTATTACATATGAGGTGACACAAATACTGCAAATAGAAAATTGCTATATTTATGTGTTGCACTAACAATTTGAGGAATTTTATAGAAAAAACACAATTGCAGTATCACACCAGGAACACGAGTGACTTCTTTAAACTATTTTGCTAAAATCACCATTAGCAAAAATAATCTTTTTGGTTCACCGTTTTCTCGTGACAGAACAAAACCAGGCCAGAAAGTAGTATCACCATTGGTTAATACAGAAGTCAAATATTACGACTTGGGTAAAAGCCATTGGGGATACTCCTTTCTACATTACACATATAAAGTTTCAGCACTGGATCATTACTTTTTGCAATCATTTATTCAATAAGGTTGAGCATTGAAATCATAGGCTTGTCTATTGGCTCGGTCAGAGGATCCATCCTAATGCTAAAGAAAGAAGGAGAGATAACCATTAGCAGGGGTTGACAAATTTGCTTGGAATCTAGGAGCCAGCTAAAAAAGTTAGGAGCCAGAAAACGCACCCCGTCCCGACGAGCTTGCGCGCAGAAGCGAACACATACGTGAGCAGCGGCCACATATGTAAACGGTGTTCAAACCACACATGTGAGGTATCGCCGCGATTGGTAGAGCGAGAGCAATAATTCTAGCCCTAGACCTCCTCTGTAACTCTAAACATGCAACCTGTAGATTTTTTTTAAACGTCGCCTATGAAGATTTTAAAGGGTAAAAGTTTGTCGGCATTCCACGAGCGGATGCAATTTTGAAGTGTGACATGTTGGGTATGAATTTACTCGGCGTAACATTATCTTTCATAATATAAAAAAAGTGTGGATAACTTTAGCGTCTTATTTTTTAATTAAAAAAAGTG
Source organism: Rana temporaria (assembly GCF_905171775.1). Taxonomy (NCBI): domain Eukaryota; kingdom Metazoa; phylum Chordata; class Amphibia; order Anura; family Ranidae; genus Rana; species Rana temporaria. Next base: position 99,082,087 of record NC_053489.1, read on the forward strand.
TAATTTTTTCACAAAAAAAGTGCGCTTGTAAGAGTGCTGGGCAAATACGGCGTGACAGAAAGTATTGCAACGATCGCCATTTTATTCTCTAGGGTGTTAGGATAAAAAATATATATAATGTTTGGGGGTTCTAATTAGAGGGAAGAAGATGGCAGTGAAAATAGTGAAAAACAACATTAGAACTGCTTTTTAACTTGTAATGCTTAACTTGTAATACCAACGGCCACCACCAGATGGCGCCAGCTTACCCATCTGGTGGTAATAACTTGTAATACCAACAGCTCACCACCAGATGGCGCCAGCACCAGATGCCCCCCTTCCAAGCCAAGTCGCCAGGACCCTATTTCTAGTCGCCATGGCGACCGGGATTTGTCGAACCCTGCCATTAGGCTTCATGTACACCAGGCCTACATTTACTGCGGCCACAGGAAAATTCAAAATGTGACAAAATAATGCCCGTGATTTTGGAGCGTTTCACGGTTTTCCGCGGCCAGAAGAGGAAGGTTTAAATCGGACCTAAAAACGCAGCAGCTTCTAAACTCTGCTAAAAGCCTATGTGTACATGGACACATAGGCTTTTATGAAGTTGAGTTTAGGAGCTTTGGCCAAAAACTTTAAAAATTGCTAAACTCAAGTTTAGGAGCTGCCTGTGTAGGCTAGTGTACATGAAGCCTTACAGGATGCTACCAGAGTTGGGGTATCAAGGGAGACTAAAAATAGTGATCATTCCAACAAGATATAAACCCAGAGGTGGGAGTATCTTGCTGGTATGGCCACGATTGACTCTCAATAACCAAACTTTGGGAGTATCTTGCGGGAATGATCAATATTGTCTCTCTCTTAATAACCCAGGTCTGGGAGTATCTTGCTGGTATGGTTACTATTGTTTTTTCTCCTGATAACCCAGGTCTGGGAGTAAAGCCAGCCATAGACTGTTCAAATTTAAGCCGGTTCAGCAGAGACGGGCCAAGATTTGAACCGTGTATAGGCAGTCTGAATGTATACAACCAGCCAGTCGTATTTTACATGTGATTATTCCTAGAGGCCGGAAGAACACTATGGCTCCGCGGGAGGAATTCCCACTAGGGTGACCACGTGTCCCGGTTTGCCCGGGATCGTCCCGTAATATACACTTTTGTCCCGTGTCCCGGGAGCCTTCAAACCGGGACAATGGAGAGTCCCGGAATCAACTGCCTGCCACACTCACTGCCGCTGCTGCAGCTGTAATTAAATGATTCTAAATCACTGGTTGCTAGGGAAGCCCCGCTTGGCTTGTAGCAACCAGTGACGTCACCGCAGTGTCCCGCTCTCTCTGCGGCCTCCGACTCCACCCCCATCTCCTCCTCCTCCAGCGGCCAGCCGCGGTTCTTGCTGCAGAGAGAGCAGCAGCGTAACAGGCAGTGAGTCACTCACCGTTAGCGGCACAGACCAAGACCTCCTCCTCCTCCCCTCCAGGCCTCGGTTGCTCAGCTGGACTCGATCCGCCGCCCGTCCTGAGTCCCGACCTCCCGCGACTCCGAGTCCCGACTTCCGCTGCGCCGCGGCGCCGGCCATCCTTGGGGCAGAAAAGGTAGGTGCAGGGGAGGGGGGGGGGGGTTGACCATGCAATGGGGGGAGATATTATACAGTCCAGATTACAATTTGCAGGGGCAGCAGAGGTGACAGTGAGAGAGGGGGGAGGGGGGGGTTGCATGGTGCACCCCCCTTTCTCTGTCACCTTTGCTGCCCCTGCAAATTGTAATCTGGACTGTATAATATCTCTCTACCCAGTCCCTGTCACCCAGTCACTCTGTCACCCAGTCACTCTGTCACCCAGCTCTCCGTCACCCAGTCACTCTGTCACCCAGTCACTCTGTCACTCTGTCACCCAGCCCTCCGTCACCCAGTCACTCTGTCACCCTGTCCCTCTGTCACCCAGCTCTCCGTCACCCAGCTCCTCTGTCACCCAGTCACTCTGTCACTCTGTCACCCAGTCACTCTGTCACCCAGTCACTCTGTCACCCAGTCACTCTGTCACCCAGTCACTCTGTCACCCAGCCCTCCGTCACCCAGCCCTCCGTCACCCAGTCACTCTGTCACCCTGTCCCTCTGTCACCCAGCTCTCCGTCACCCAGCTCTCCGTCACCCAGCTCTCCGTCACCCAGCTCTCCGTCACCCAGCTCTCCGTCACCCAGCTCCTCTGTCACCCAGTCACTCTGTCACTCTGTCACCCAGTCACTCTGTCACCCAGTCACTCTGTCACCCAGTCACTCTGTCACCCAGTCACTCTGTCACCCAGTCACTCTGTCACCCTGTCCCTCCGTCACCCAGCTCTCCGTCACCCAGCTCTCCGTCACCCAGTCACTCTGTCACCCAGTCACTCTGTCACCCAGTCACTCTGTCACCCTGTCCCTCCGTCACCCAGCTCTCCGTCACCCAGCTCCTCTGTCACCCAGTCACTCTGTCCCTCCGTCACCCAGCTCTCCGTCACCCAGCTCTCCGTCACCCAGCTCCTCTGTCACCCAGTCACTCTGTCACCCAGTCACTCTGTCACCCAGCCACTCTGTCACCCAGCCACTCTGTCACCCAGTCACTCTGTCACCCAGTCACTCTGTCACCCAGTCCCTCTGTCACCCAGTCACTCTGTCACCCTGTCACCCAGTCACTCTGTCACCCAGTCACTCTGTCACCCTGTCTCTCTGTCACCCTGTCTCTCTGTCACCCAGCTCTCCGTCACCCAGCTCTCCGTCACCCAGCTCTCCGTCACCCAGCTCTCCGTCACCCAGCCACTCTGTCACCCAGCCACTCTGTCACCCAGTCACTCTGTCACCCAGTCACTCTGTCACCCAGCTCCTCTGTCACTCTGTCACCCAGTCACTCTGTCACCCAGTCACTCTGTCACCCAGTCACTCTGTCACCCAGCTCCTCTGTCACTATGTCACCCAGTCCCTCTGTCACCCAGTCCCTCTGTCACCCAGTCCCTCTGTCACCCAGCTCCTCTGTCACCCAGTCACTCTGTCACCCAGTCACTCTGTCACCCAGTCACTCTGTCACCCAGTCACTCTGTCACCCAGTCACTCTGTCACCCAGTCACTCTGTCACCCAGTCACTCTGTCACCCAGTCACTCTGTCACCCAGTCACTCTGTCACCCAGTCACTCTGTCACCCAGTCCCTCTGTCACCCAGTCCCTCTGTCACCCAGCTCCTCTGTCACCCAGCTCCTCTGTCACCCAGTCACTCTGTCACCCAGTCACTCTGTCACCCAGTCCCTCTGTCACCCAGTCCCTCTGTCACCCAGTCCCTCTGTCACCCAGTCCCTCTGTCACCCAGTCCCTCTGTCACCCTGTCCCTCTGTCACCCAGCTCTCCGTCACCCAGCTCTCCGTCACCCAGCCCTCCGTCACCCTGTCCCCTGTCACCCAGTCCTATGTCGCCCTCTGTCACCCAGCCCTCTGTCACCCAGCCCTCTGTCACCCAGTCCCCTGTCACCCTGTCCCCTGTCACCCAGCCCTCTGTCACCCACTCCCCTGTCACCCAGCCCTCTGTCACCCATCCCCCTGTCACCCAGCCCTCTGTCACCCACTCCCCTGTCACCCACTCCCCTGTCACCCACTCCCCTGTCACCCAGCCCTCTGTCACCCAGCCCTCTGTCACCCAGCCCTCTGTCACCCAGCCCTCTGTCACCCAGCCCTCTGTCACCCAGCCCTCTGTCACCCAGTCCCCTGTCACCCAGTCCCCTGTCACCCAGTCCCCTGTCACCCAGCCCCCTGTCACCCAGCCCTCTGTCACCCAGTCCCCTGTCACCCAGTCCCCTGTCACCCAGTCCCCTGTCACCCAGCCCTCCGTCACCCTGTCCCCTGTCACCCAGCCCTCTGTCACCCACTCCCCTGTCACTCAGCCCTCTGTCACCCTGTCCCCTGTCACCCTGTCCCCTGTCACCCTGTCCCCTGTCACCCTGTCCCCTGTCACCCAGTCCCCTGTCACCCATTCCCCTGTCACCCATTCCCCTGTCACCCAGTACCCTGTCCCCTGTCACCCTGTCCCCTGTCACCCAGTCCTCTGTCCCTCTGTCACCCAGTCCTCTGTCACCCAGTCCTCTGTCCCTCTGTCACCCAGCCCTCTGTCACCCAGCCCTCTGTCACCCAGTCCCCTGTCACCCAGTCCCCTGTCACGGGCCCGCTGATTTCATGATACGCCCCTGCCCCCAAAACTGGCAAAAAAATATGTAAAAAAACGTATTTTTTTTGGGGGGGGGGGGGGGGTGTCCCTGAATGGCAGTTTGGAAATGTGGTCACCCTAATTCCCACATCAACACTAACTGTGTTGATGGGGAAATCGATCGATTTCCTTTCGTGCAACCCGTGGTCGCAGGAAAGAAAATCAATCCATTTATGGCCAGCTTAAGACAATAGTGATCATTCCAGCAAGATACTCCCAGAGCTAGGTTATCAAGGGAGAGTTGATAGTGATCCAGCAAGATACTCCCAGACCTGGGCTATAAAGAGAAAGACAATAGTGACCATTTCAGCAAGATACCCCCAGAGTTGGGTTAACAGAGATCATTACAGCACCCAGTGGAAAATGATGAGGCCCCATTGAGTCCTGTTAAGAAAATGGTTCTCTTTGATTTGTCCCCACTAATAAATGTATAAAATTGACTATTTTTAATCTTTATGCTGTTAGCATTGGTAAATAGATAGGAAAGAGTATCAGATTTACTTGTTTTAAATATTTTTCCATTTCTTCAGTTAGTTTCTGGTTTCCAGGGCTAAGCAAATGTCGTCGTACATCCCAGGAGTCTTTGGGGGGGGGGGGGTCCCAGCTAGACACACCCTCCTACCTGCATGCCTGAGCGAAGAGCAGGTGGATTCCAGGAAGTAAAATGAAACATGAATCATCTGCCCTTACTCAAGATGGCCACAGCCAGAAATGCTAGTGGATGTTTTACAAAGATGTAGGTCCTTTGTAAGATGAAAAATAAGCGTTGCTATATATTGTGACAGTTAAAGCGGAAGTAAACCACAATGGGGTTTTATGCCCCAGCAAAGTAAAAGCATAATGGGTTAGTATGCATCGCATTCTAGCCCATTATGTGGCACTTATCTGCAAACGAAGCCCACAATGTCCCCGCTGGTGGAAGCATCCATTTTCTCCCCTTCTCCTTCCGGGGACACGGACTCCGGCTCTGAGAGTGTCCAGAGCTGTGTGACGTCACTCCCACACACTCCCGCAGGAGCCACCAGTCACAGCACATGCTGGGGAAGAAACGGCACAAATGGACGTTTCTTAACTGCGCATACTGCATCATTAGCGCACTACAAGGTAAATATCTCCTAAAACGGCACATGTTTAGGAGATATTTTCAATACATATAGGTAAGCCTCATTACAGGCTTACCTATATGTAAAAATGTCTCAAGGGGGTTTACACTAGTGTCCCCACTAATAAATGCACGCACTTCCTCTCCAAATGACCAGGTCTCTGAGACAGGAATTGAAGAAGAAAATCCACATTGAGAAGCAGACCGGGATAAAAACCTGACAGAGGTTCCGACTCTCCCACCGTTGCTGAATGTCATCTGCCAGAGTCACTCTGCCCTTCATTTCAGGTCCTGAGGTCATAGTTATTGCAAACACAAAATGGAAAAATACTGAAAGCACAGTAATGTAACATCAATGCCACAAACAGGCTTATCAGTATTGTACACGGCGCAGAATATCCTTTTCCGAGATCTCGTATTTCTGGAAAGCATAATTGATAAAGTGCCTATGAGAGGGATTATGTGAGCAGATCCTGTTTTTCAGTGCAACTAATTGGTAAAATGTGTAACGGGTGACTCATAAATTGTTGACATAATTACCAATTATGTAGATACAAAAAAAAATAAAGTAAGAGCAATGAAGTACGATTCTGATTGTAGCTTACAGCAATAGATTAGTGCTACGAAATATTTCATTAGGTCACATCCTAGAGGTGCACGTCTCCTTTGAGCATATAAAAGCACTTTAGTACAACTACAGGCAACAAACAATATCGACCAGCAAATTGCTCAAAACATCAAGGATGATTGGGGCCACTCTGTGCAAACCGAACTATACAGTGGAGGCAAGTATGAATTTATTTATTTTTAAATAACAAACAAGCTTTACAATTACTTTAAAAGTGGTTGTAAACCAATAAGGCTTACCTGTAGCTACCCTGGATGTCTCCTAAATCTGCACGGTTTAGGAGATATCCCGTGTCTGCATGTGCCAAAGTCATCGGCACATGCGCACTGAAGCAATGGCACATCGTGCCATTGCTTCAGTTAGACGGTGGCGTTACCGGCGGCTCCCGCATGCATGCACGGGAGTGACGTCATCACGGCTCTGGCCAATCACAGCTCTGGAGCCATGATACCCCAGGAGAAACCCCCGGAAGTGATGTCGCTGGTCGTGTACGGGCACCGGAGCGAGGGCTTCGATCTCAGGTATTACATAATGAGCTAGTATGCTACACATACTAGCTCATTATGCCTTGGTCTTGCAGGTGTTAGTTTGTTTTTTTCAAAGTGGGTTTACAACCACTTTAAGGTAAAATACCTTAAGGTTTTTCAACCACTTAAAGTGTTACTAAATCCACAACAGTAAAAATCAGTCTGCGTATGCGGTAAAGCATGCTTGTCACACTCACTATGGAACCTAAGGGGATAATCCTCCACATTGTGAAAAAAGGCTGTTTGATCTTGTCTTCTCCGATACCCCCCTTCTTCCACAGTTCCCCAGCCCCCAGACAGAGCCTTTGGGGTCACTCTTCACACGCTCAGTTTGGCATGTATTGCTAGAGCATTTATTTTTTGTGAGTGCATGTGATCAGCACAGGGCCAATCAGCACTGTCCAGACAGAGGGTCAGGGGTCATGCAGCCTCATAGGACAGTCAAGAGGAGAATGAAAATTCCTCCTACAAGCTTTAACCAGACACTGATCGAAGTAAAAAAAACTGCTATATACTGCTGATGAGAAAAAGTATTTAAACAGTTTATATTTACTAAAATAGTTGCATTTCAATGTTGTGTGTACTGTGGAAGACCAGATTTAGCGAATGCAGGGTCCTGGGTTTAGCAACACTTTAATGCACTCTTCCTTAGACGTTAGTCATAATACATGTTTGAAGAAGGAAGGATCAACGTTTTTTTCAACTTGATTAATAAAACGGCCTTGCCTACACACGATCGTGAAAAAAAAAATGCTCTAGCAAAACGCGGTGACGTACAACGGCACTATAAAGGGGAAGTTCCATTCGGATGACGCCACCCTTTGGGCTGCTTTAGCCGATTCCATGTTAGTAAAAGACGATTTGCGCTTTTCTGTCTGTTACAGCGTGATGAATGTGCTAACTCCATTACGAACGGTAGTTTTACCAGAACGAGCTCTCCCATCTCATACCTTGCTTCTGAGCCTGCGCTGATTTTTTCACGTCGTTAAAGCCTACACACGACCATGTTTTACAATCCGAAAAACGACAACGTTAAAAACGTTGTGAAAAAATAGAGCATGTTCGAAAAAAAATGTCTGTTTTTCAGAACCCGAAAAATGCTCTGAAGCCCACACACGATCGTTTTAATGAAAAACGGTCGTGTGTTCGCGGCATTAGATTTTGCCTGGAAGTCCACATTATAACAAACTTCTTCTCTCTCATTTAAAATTGACTATTTTTAATCTTTATGCTGCTAGCATTAGTAAATAGATAGGAAAGAGTATCAGATTTACTTGTTTTAAACTTTTTTACATTGCTTCAGTTACTTCCTTGTTTCCAGGCCTAAGCAAATGTCGTCATACATCCCAGGAGTCTTCAGGAGGTGGGGGGTGGGGGGGGGGAGGTTTCCCAGCTAATCACACCCTCCTGCCTGCATGCCGGAGCGAAGGGCAGGTGGATTCCAGGAAGTAAAATGAAACATGAATCATCTGCCCTTACTCAAGATGGCCACAGCCAGAAATGAATAAAAAATAAGTGTTGCTATATATTGTGACATTTAAAGAGGAAGTAAGCCCCAATGGGGTTTTATGCCCCTGCAAAGTAAAAGCATAATGGGTTAGTATGCATCGCATTCTAGCCCATTATGTGGCACTTACCTGCAAACGAGGCCCACAATGTCCCCCATCTATTTTCTCCCCTTTTTCTTCCGGGGACACGGACTCCAGCTCTGTGACTGGCCGGAGACGCGTGATGTCACTCCCGCACATGCGCGCAGGAGCCAACAGTCATGGCACATGCTGGGGAACGGCACAGCACGGGTGGACGTTTCTTCACTGCGCATGCGCCGATTGCATCATTGGCGCACTACAAGGTAAATATCTACTAAACGGCACATGTTTAGGAGATATTTTCAGTGTGTATGTATATATATATATATATAGGTAAGCCTTATTATAAGCTTAACTATATGTAAAAATGTCTCGGGGGGGTTTACAACCACTTTAATTAAAGTGGTTGTAAATCCTAAATATTTTTACCTTAATGCATTTCCTGCATCGAGGTAAAAAATGTTTCAGTAAGTTGATCACTCCTTCACCCCTCTTTATACTTACCTGAGCCCAATCACCATCCAGTGCTGTGCCAGTCTGCAGTGGCAGACTCTTCTGCCCCATCTCACAGGCTTTGCTAGTGGCTCCTGCTGCTGTCAGTCAAACCTGTCATGAGGGGGTGGGGCCAAGCTCCAACATCTTTGTCTATTGATAGAGCTAGCGGGGAGCTGGAGGGAGCCCACAGATGTGCCGCCATAGGAAGTGGATTCCTATGGTGGCACACTGAGACGAGCAGCAGCAGTAAGCGCTAGCAGGGAACTTGAGAATATAAGGATCGGGGCCACGCTGTACTAAACCATTGCACAGAGCAGGCAAGTAAAGCATATCCGTTTTTTTTTTTTTTCAAATTACTTTTCAAATTAAATTTTGCATATTATAGTTTATTTTAATTAGCCATCGATTGGAAATCTTGGACACTGAGCATGTGCAGCCCAGTGTGCATTCTCAACATTCGTGCCGTGATAGATGTACTCCTGGGCTGATGCGCAGCAGCTATGTGGTCCAAGCCAACCAAGACAGCCAAAGATGCTCCCCAGCAAGGGAGCTCGAAGACGTTGTATCGTTGGACTGGAGCCTTTCATTTTCCTCTTCACTGCATCTGAGCATTACAAACCAAAAATCACCATTTAATTAATTTTAATATTCAAAGCAAACTCCCCCATCCATCCAGGTCTCCAAGTTTTATTTGTAGAGAAATCACTTTGAAAAACACTCCCTTAGCATTTCTGGCTGGGGCCATCTTGGGTAAGGGCAAACGAATCATGTAGCATTTACTTCCTGCAATCAAAAATAAGCAAATAAGATATACTTTACTATTTAAAAGGCTTAAAAATAATATGCAGTATGTTGTTCAGGAGAGTGAAGTTCCACCTTATGGAAAGTGCTATACAGAAATCATCATTGCAAACCTGATATTGAACACATTCCGTCAACCATGAAAGAGAAGAAACAACTTTATTTTTCTCACAATCGTTCTCATTTATACAGAACCCAATCTTTTGGCTACAAGTTATTTGTTGTAATTACTTCTCTACAGTCCCATCTAGACTGATGAAATTCATAATTCTTCTATTCCCTACACACAATGGTGTAATTATGTGACCGACTCATGCTCCATTTAGCTGCAGGCTGTAGCTGTATTTAAAGAGAACCAGTCACCAATGAGCATTTGTAATAATCTGAATCAGCACTTTTGATTTGTTATAATAGTGCAATGGTAACTCTCAGGGATTATTTGTGTTTTGAATCTTTTAATAGGAGTCTGTGCTGTCAGAGCAGAACTGTCAGACGACTGTCAGGCTGTACCATTTTTTTTTCTGAGCCTAGTGCTGTTAACAGGTACATCAAAAACGGTCATAACAGTTACCGTCAGAATTGCATGAAAGTAAAAAAAAATCCTCCATCAGCCCGGACAGTGTATCAGTTATCAGAAAGGACCTCCGGCATAATTATACATGACAGTCTGTAAATGGACCATACAGCCTGACAGTAGAAAGACAACACTGTCCTGTCAGGGAGAGGACACAAGTGAATAACATCACTAAATGGTGAGAGATAAAACTGAGAAAACTTAAAGTGATACTAAAGTCTAATTGTATTTATTTTTTGTTAAACATGTCATACTTGCCTGCCCTGTGCAGTTGGTTTCTCACAGAGCATCCCAGAGCCTCCTCTTCTTGGGTCCCTCTTCTGTGCTCCTGGCCCCTCCCTCCTGTTCAGTGCTCCTACAGCAAGCAGCTTCCGATGTGGGCATCTGAGCCGAGTCATAGCTCCCTGTGTCCATTCAGAGACAGAGCCGCGGCCCGCACCCACCTCCTTTCTCTCCTCATTGGCTGGCTGACTGACAGCAGCGGGAGCCAATGGCGCCACGCTGCTGCCTCCTCTAATGAGGAGGGGAGTCCCAAGGCAGCCGAGACACTCCTGCTGGATCAATCTGGGTCTCAGATAGGTAAAAGGGGGGGCTGGGGGCGCTGCTGCACACAGAAGGTTTTTTATCTTAATGCATAGAATGCATTAAGATAAAAAAAAAAAACTTCTACCTTTACAACCACTTTAAAAAGGCGAAGTCCCACCTGAGCTTTTTTCAGGCTGGGCTTCTCCTCGGGGTCACAGGAGTGCAATACATTTTGCACTCCTGTGACCCGTTTTCAGCAGAGAGCGGTCTGAAGTCCGCTCTCCGCTGACGTCACTGCTATCAGTTGGGCCACCGCGTCATTCCCGACTTACCAAGTCTGGATCTGCCAGCTGCCTGGACTGATGGCAGTCTCAGCCTCTCAGCCAGCCGCTGAGATGGCTGCACCCCACCCCTCCACAGCTCAGTGCTCCAATGAGTGTGGAGGATCAGAACAGAAGAGATGCGGACCGACAGGCAGCATCTATCCGCTTGGGGAGGAGTGAGGAGTGAGAACTGAGCCATCAACGGTGTTCGTGGCTCAGTTCTCAGTGGAGAGATGCCGGGGGACAGCTGCAGCATCGGTCTGATGATGCATCCACATAGGCAAGTATGAATATAAAAAAAAAAAAAATTATACACACACACACTTTTCTTTTAACCACTTGCCTACCAGGCCAATTCTAACATTTCTCACCTACATGTAAAAATAATAATTTATTTGCTAGAAAACTATACAGAACCCCCAAACATCATATATGTTTTTTAGCAGAGACCCTAGAGAATAAGTTAGCCCAATTTGTTTGCATAATGTGAAAGATGATGTTACAGCGAGTAAATAGATACCCAACATGTCACACTTCAAAATTGTAGAAGCTTGTGAAACAGCACCAAACTTTGGTACCTAAAAATCCCCATACCCATTTTGAGTTAGAGGAAACAAGGCTATAATTATTGCTTTAGCTCTAACTTTCGAACGATACCTCACATGTGTGGTTTGAACGCCGTTTACATGTGACCGTGACTTACGTATGCGTTCACTTCTGCGAGCTAGCACGCAGGGACAAATTATTATTTTTCTTGATCACTTTTATTCCAATTACAAGGAATGCAAACATCCCTTAGGAATAGTGCGTGACAGGTCCTCTTTACAGTGAGATCTGGGGTCAATAAGTTCTGGGGAGCCTGAAATAAAAACAATAAAAAAAACACACAATCCTAGCTTCCCAGCCGAGGCTGCAGCATTTGGGCGTGATGTCATAACATCGCGCCCAGCCTCCGAACAATCAGACTTTGGGGACCATCTGGCTCACCCCCACACTAAGTGCAGCAAATAGTTTTTTATATTGTTTATTGCTTTTTAGCAATTTTTTATTGCAGCTGGTGTATTGTTGTACAACTTATTTGGATCCATAGGCACTAGGGTTTAAAAAAAAATTCTGTCAAGTATATTTAAACGGCCATTACAGCACCCAATAACTAAGGATTATAAAAACATTATTCAATTTAAATACTGGCACACAAAATTTAACCTATAGGTCTTTACGTGAAACTTTACAATTTGAATAGATGCCTATTCTCTGTAAGTGAGGCATTGCGAAAAGTGTTAAAAAACATTCCACAGGAGGCAAACACAGGCGCTGGCATTTCAATTGAACTCCAGTCTATATAATGGCATGTAAAAAGGAAAAAAATCTACAGATTTATATTTTAGAAAAGAATAAGGTTACACAGAAACACGTGGAAAATAAATGCAATAAAACAGGAGGACAGACAACCATGTTTAAAAGAAAAAAATCCCTAGACAGCAATGAAATGTACAGGCTGGTCAGAGTTCACTAGTGTAGAAAAATAAAAACACCCAAGAGATGATCAAGAAGAAGCAGCAAGTAAATTAGCTCATTTTAAAACACCAACTAGACTCATAACCCTTAAGGCTGAAATTTATAGGTTGCAATATACTTTACGATCCAAGTATCAATATGCAAAAGACAAACAGTGAGGGTTAGCGCGAGGACTGGTGTCACAGAGAGGGTTAGCGCGAGGACTGGTGTCACGGAGAGGGTTAGCGCGAGGACTGGTGTCACGGAGAGGGTTAGCGCGAGGACTGGTGTCACGGAGAGGGTTAGCGCGAGGACTGGTGTCACGGAGAGGGTTAGCGCGAGGACTGGTGTCACGGAGAGGGTTAGCGCGAGGACTGGTGTCACGGAGAGGGTTAGCGCGAGGACTGGTGTCACGGAGAGGGTTAGCGCGAGGACTGGTGTCACGGAGAGGGTTAGCGCGAGGACTGGTGTCACGGAGAGGGTTAGCGCGAGGACTGGTGTCACGGAGAGGGTTAGCGCGAGGACTGGTGTCACGGAGAGGGTTAGCGCGAGGACTGGTGTCACGGAGAGGGCTAGCACAATGACTGGTGTCACGGAGAGGGCTAGCACAATGACTGGTGTCACGGAGAGGGCTAGCACAATGACTGGTGTCACGGAGAGGGCTAGCACAATGACTGGTGTCACGGAGAGGGTTAGCACAATGACTGGTGTCACGGAGAGGGTTAGCACAATGACTGGTGTCACGGAGAGGGTTAGCACAATGACTGATGTCACGGAGAGGGTTAGCACAATGACTGGTGTCACAGAGAGGGTTAGCACAATGACTGGTGTCACGGAGAGGGTTAGCACAATGACTGGTGTCACGGAGAGGGTTAGCACAATGACTGGTGTCACGGAGAGGGTTAGCACAATGACTGGTGTCACGGAGAGGGTTAGCACAATGACTGGTGTCACGGAGAGGGTTAGCACAATGACTGGTGTCACGGAGAGGGTTAGCACAATGACTGGTGTCACGGAGAGGGTTAGCACAATGACTGGTGTCACGGAGAGGGTTAGCACAATGACTGGTGTCACGGAGAGGGTTAGCACAATGACTGGTGTCACGGAGAGGGTTAGCACAATGACTGGTGTCACGAAGAGGGTTAGCACAATGACTGGTGTCACGGAGAGGGTTAGCACAATGACTGGTGTCACGGAGAGGGTTAGCACAATGACTGGTGTGACGGAGAGGGTTAGCACAATGACTGGTGTCACGGAGAGGGTTAGCACAATGACTGGTGTCACGGAGAGGGTTAGCACAATGACTGGTGTCACGGAGAGGGTTAGCACAATGACTGGTGTCACGGAGAGGGTTAGCACAATGACTGGTGTCACGGAGAGGGTTAGCACTAGGACTGGTGTCACGGAGAGGGTTAGCACAATGACTGGTGTCACGGAGAGGGTTAGCACAATGACTGGTGTCACGGAGAGGGTTAGCACAATGACTGGTGTCACGGAGAGGGTTAGCACTAGGACTGGTGTCACGGAGAGGGTTAGCACAATGACTGGTGTTAGAGTATGATAGTATGAGGACTGTGGTTACAGAAAGAGTTAGCATTAGGGTTGGTTTTGTGTTAGCATGAGGACTGGAGTTACACAAAGGTTTGATTTGTGGCTGGTGTTACATTGAGGGTTAGAATGCTGACTACAAATGGATTTTAAGAATTCAAAAGAAATCTGGTCAAATAAAAAAATGGGAGCAGTCATAACTTGATGCAGTCTCCAGGGTCATCATTCATGTCCTTTTGTGACCTGGTGTACCACTTACCTGCCATGCATATGCATATGTGCAAATTAGGTATCTCAACACCTTACTGGTTGCCACTCACTATGTAGAAAATGAAAGATGCAGATACAAGCCCAAAAGTTGTCAAGTTTTTAAAATGAAAAAAGGTAATCAATGGCAGCTGCCATATTTCTGTCCCCAAATGGTTCTATGCGAAACATAGTACCAATTCTTTTTAGAGACAGCGTTAGCAGTTCCCCGGCATGCTCCCAAAATGTCTTCAACTTCCCACTCTTTGAAACAACAAAAACTTTGAATTTTGTTAGTACATATGAGGTGTGTCAGTCACAAGGTTGGCTATTTTCTTGGCCAAGAAAGGCTAAACACCATTGTAACTGAACTCCTGAGTGACAATGTTCAATGTTAATATTACAAAGAAATCAGGTTTCATTTCATCACAGAAAAAACAAAATTTGATGGATTACTACTAGTAGTATCACACACTTCCTAACCTAATCAGCGAGACCTGGTTTATTTTTTTAAATATTAAAGTTAATTATTTAATCACCATTTTGAATTTTTTTTCAGTGGGATAATAAACAGCATTTACTTTTTTTTATGCATGTTTTATTACCCAACTTCCGCCACCTTTTCAACTCCTACAAACAAGTTCTGTATTTTATGGCAGTGTCTTCTAAACTTTGGTCAATCATTCACTGCAACCATAGTCCTTATTGGAAAAGTAAAGAAATGATCTCCTAGTACAAAGACAGTGGACACTTACCTCTCCCTCTACTCATGTGCCTGAACAAGAGAAATCATCCCTTGAAGTCCCTTCAGAAACAAAGACTTCTGAGAGTTTTGCTCTCCTGCTGCACTCTGTGGTTCTTCACATATGAACATCATAACAGGGCACAGTAGTAAGGTAGGGGTCAGCAGGTAGAACTACTGGCTGTAGTGAGAGACTAGAAACACGATATTCCTCGAAGTATCCGTATTCAAAAGAGATTGTGGAGAGCGATCTCTTAACCATAAAAGCAGTTTTCACCGGCAGAAGAAAAGGCAAGTATCCACCATCTTAACAGAGACACAATTCAATTTATTTAAACTTTAGTTTAGCAACTGTAGCGCCCTGCTCCCAATGACTGGGGCGCTATTGTAAATTTAGGGGACATTTGAGCCAATAATGGGCTCAGACTTTGTTGAATGTCTGTGAAATTGGCCTCTGTCCTGGCTAATGGTTATGCTTGGTAGGATTTTCCCCTGTTGCCTGTAGGTGGCGTTACCACCTCAGGCCCATGTTGGAACTCAAGTGAACCATGGTGTGTTAAGTGACCCTTCTTGGCAGAAGCCCAGTGGGGGTGGTGTCCCGCTGTGCATGCTGGAAAGGGATACTTAAGGTGCAGACGCCGTTTCTTGGGGTCCTTCGCCTCGTGGCCCTCCAGGTGCGAGGCACGTGTTTGCGATTACAGCCCCGGGACCATGTTGGTCCGAGGCTGCATTTCTATTCAATAGGCCCATCTATGCTGACTGGGAAGAAAAGGGAGGAAAATATTGTGCTGATCTGGATTAAAAATTAAACTAAGAAACAGCTGCTACACAACAATGTGACAAAAATTGAACAGTGGTATAAAGAAAAAATGTAGCGCTAGTGATACAATAGAAACAATAGTTTCTCATTAAGTAAATAAGTGAATAATTAAATAGTCACTGTACTGAAACAGTGAAAATGGTGACAACAACCAAAGTTGGGTGAATATATAAACAGGTGAAGTCCACAAACACAACCAAAGATAATATAGAGTCCATCAATATGACTTGTGGATGAATAATAAAATGACCACGTAGATCCTCATGGGAAAAACAATCATTTCTATAAACTCAATAAAGATGTCAGTGCACTTACCGAAACACGTGGATCTGCCCGTTAGCAACAGCAGATCTTGTAGACATAGAAACTCTCAGGGCAAATCAGCTCGGCTTCCCTGGACTGGATCGATGAAAACCAAGGATCTTCAGTGGAGGACCGTGGATGAGCGATGTCCTGGAACAGTAGACCGAATCTCCCAAGATGTCTACCCTCAAAACCAACGAATGGAGGAGATGGTGATATAACCCCTTGGGGACATGGGACAAATGGGACTAAAGGCTCCAAATAGCATATGGGGAGAAAGGAAAAGAAAACAGAGCCCCAATGGTGCAGGTCAAAAATAAAGGTTTTAGTGTAATAAAACCACAAAGTAATGTGGTGGAAATTTGAAGATGTATTGTCATAATGGCACCCAGTTTTAGTACTTCCGCAGCCCGCTCTAAATAGAGCTGACTGGGGCAGTCTGAGGCTGGTTGAATCTCGTCTGGTAGTAGAAAATGTCTTGAGGTTGGAATGTGATGTTTGCGGCATGGGCATATGTCCGCCAACGAGGGGCCCTCTGTGCATCTAGCACAGACGATCGTTGAGGAGGGGGTGCGCTCGCTCCGCAAGCACACGAATGGTTATGGACAGATGTGCGTTCTTATCTGGGTCTTCTCTGATCAGCATGGCTTGGGATTCGTAGCGTATGCCTGTAGATGGCCTCCATTCCACCTTTAATAAGGATATAATCTGGATATGCATTATTCTATGGAATGGCGCAGATTAAGGATTCCATCAGCGATTAATATAAGAGCTTGTGATCGGTTTTGGGTGAGGGGGGGCACTCCCTGCCACGCCCATAAGACTTTAGCAGCATTGTATGTATTTCTATTCATTGTATTATATTCATTGCATTCTATTCGACTTCCTGTTAGAAGGAATGTCCTTATATGGTGTTTGCGGTGTCAAGGGGACATCATGTAATGACCACTCCCATGGGGGAGGTGTTTAACTGGTGCAGTGAGCACTTCCTGTTTGGGTAAATAAAATGAGCTGTGCTGAGCCATGAAGGCCAATGATGGTGATGACGGTGACTTGAGAACTAGCTGGTGTGAGGTCTCTTGACTTGTATGAATGGCAGAGAATGAATGGTAAGTGAATCTATTTAGTTTAAATATGGATTATTTCATTAAGACGGATTCTGTGCTTAATAGCACAGGGCAAAATGGCGGTGTACTCTGCATACAGCCCAGTTTTTGCCACAACAGTAATATTAAAAGTGATCACAAAAAAGGTAAAAAAAGGGCAATATGGAAAGTGGCGAAAACCAAACCCTGCGCGTTTCGTCCTAGGGGACTTCAACTGGGGCATATTGAGTTTAAAGAAATTAAAGTTTGCCCATGAGGATCTACGTGGTCATTTTATTATTCATCCACAAGTCATATTGATGGACTCTATATTGTTATGTTTGGGTGCGTTTGTGGACTTCACCTGTTTATATATTCACCCAACATTGGTTGTTGTCACCATTTTCACTGTTTCAGCACAGTGACTATTTATTCACTTTTTACTTAAATGAGAAACTATTGCTTCTATTGTATCACTAGCACTACATTTTTTTCTTTATATCCTGACTGGGGCCTATGATTCAGGAGGGGATCCCAAGCTGTCCATCCAAGTGGGGGAAGCTGCTTAACGAAGGAAACCGGGGGAGGACCTGCCCTGAAGGAGACCAAGCAAGGCAAGCTGATGTCTCGGGATAGGCCTGGTGACCTTGTTATAAAGGGATCCACTACCCAATTTGTCTTACAGTCCGCCGGATCGGCTTAAAGGCTCTTTTGCTGTAAGGCAGCAAGTTTGGGACTTAAATCCTGTGGCAGAGGATTCCTAACTATCAATCTTTTGTTCTCAGACTGTCTGTGGCAGAGACTGTTCTCATACTGTCCGTGCATCATCCCGGCTGCTAGGCCATGTGAGAGGGGTCTATCCGGGTGAGCAATACCCACTCAGGCGAGAGTGGTGAATACTGGAGCTTAGATACTTTTTGTGCATTCTGTATCACGTACCTGAACCTTCCCCTTCTACTTGCTTCATAAAGTTTGATGCAGCAAAAATAAAATCTAACAGTTGAAGGTTTTACATCTTGTGTGGACATTGCAATTTCTACAGACTTTCTTCCTCCGACAATGAATTTAGAGGTAACGTGCAAAACCCAATCTAAACCAGCAGCTCCTACACAACATAGTCGCTTTAATGAGTATGTAAAGCCAAACGTTCATAAACGATTTCTCCTCACCTCCTGTTCTCATAACAACTAATAAATAAAAAAAAATTGGAATTTACCATCACTTTCCACACCTAAGACAATGGTCACCAGGACCAATACAGTGGATAAACTTTGCCAATACCTAAGCAGACGGCAAAAAAACGTGTTTCAATCGTTTCACTATTCAAAATGTAATAACCCTGTGAAAAATAGTTAATTCTTGTAGATACATTACAAAGACAGATCTTGAAAATTAAAGAGGGTCACCGCCACCGCTGACAGCTCAGCTTGGGACCGGACCAGAGTTGCTGCAGAATAGGCAAGTATAGCAATTTTTTCTTAACAGGGTTAGATAGATTAGGTTTAGAATGTGGCAAGAGGGCAGGTTTAGCGTTTGGAAGTTCAGGCAAAACCTAACTCTTTAACCACTTCCCTACCCGCCCATAGTCATATGACTTCCACAGAGAGGATCTCCCATCCTGGGTGGACGTCATATGACATCCTGAGCTTCCCGGTCATCTAGGGGGCGCTCGCGGCATTGCTCGGGACCCGATGCATGAGTCCGGCGGCCCGCGATGTCCGCCGGGCAGGCGCAATCACGGCAGGACCGTGGATCTGTGTGTAAACACACAGATCCATGTCCTGTCAGAGGAGAGACCGATGTGTGTTCCCAATACAGAGGAACACACATCGGTCTCCTCCTTGTGAGTCCTCTCCCTCTACAGTTAGAATCACTCACTATGGAACATACTTAACCCCTTCAGCAAACCCTAGTTTTAACCCCTTCCCTGCCGGTCACATTTACACAGTAATCAGTGCAGTTTTATAGCAATAATCGCTGTATAAATGTGAATGGTCCCAAAAATGTGTCCGATATGTCCGTCGCAATGTCACGGTCACAATAAAAAAAAAATAAAAAAAAACGCAGATCACCGCCATTACTAAAAAAAAAGATAAAAATGCAATAAATCTATCCCCTATTTTGTAAATGCTATAACTTTTGCGCAAACCAATCAATATACGCTTATTGCGATTTTTTTACCAAAAACATGTAGAAGAAAACGTATCGGCCTAAACTGTGGAAAAGTTTAGTTTTTTTATAGATATTTATGGGATATTTATTATAGCAAAAAGTAAAAAATATTGGTCTTATGGGCCAAAGAAAAAAAAAAAAAGATGTAAAATATTCAGTTACTCATGCAGGATTTTTGCATGCTGTTAAAATGTTACTAAACCCAGAACCTGCATTCACTATATCTGGTCTCCCACAGTACACAGAACATGGAAATGCAATCAGTTTAGTAAATATAAACTGCTTAATACCTTTTCTCATCAGCAGTATATAGCAGTCTCACAAGAAAGTATATAGCAGTCTTGTGAGTTCCATCAGTGCCTGGTTAAAGCTTGTAGGAGAAGTTTTCATACTTCACTATGATAATCCAGGGCCCCTGACCCTGTGTCTGGACAGTGCTGATGGGAGAATGCATGTGATCAGCACACAGCCAAAGAAAAACAAAAAAACTCTAGCGATACACACCAAACTGAGCATGTGCAGCCTATCTCCAGTAAATGTCTTATCCGGACATGTTTTGGAGACAATGCAAGAAGGGGAGAATCTGTGCATACAGGATCAAACAGCCTGTTTACACAATGCAGAGGATTAACCCCTTAGGTTCCACAGTGATTATAACAAGCATGATTCACTTCATACACAGACTGATTTTACTGTTGTGGGTTTAGGAACACTAAGTAGGTGAAGAGACAGTTACCCAATGCATGACACCATCCATCCAAACAGAAAAAGAAGCATGAATGTCTGAGGCTTCTTGTTGGATCCAGAGATGACAACTTAGGCTGCATTCACACCTGAGCGTCGGTCGTTCGGTCGTTTTTTTCAGCGTTTTTTTCCGGCGTTTTGTCGCGCGTATTCAGGCTTATTTGCGCGTTTGTATACCGCGTCGTCCGACGTTTTTGTACTTCGACGTTTTTTATTTTAGCCAATAGGAAAAATTATCATCTTTTCATCACTTGTTGCTATGTTGGTAGATGTTTTTAATCTTCTGCATGGGCGACAAGTTCTATTGATTAAAGCGACGAAACGCCTGTAGCAAACGCCCGTTGTCGCGCAAGTCGCTTGAATCGAGCGTTTCCATTACTTTCTATGGGAAATGGAAACGCTCAAATACGCCCAAACCGCCCGATACGCGCGACAAAAAAGGGTCCGGGACTTGTTTGAGCTTCAGGCGATCGTCGTTCCCGCGTTCGGCGTTGAGATGTGAACAGTCTCCATAGAGAATAATGTAATTTCGACCCTCCGGCGTATTGTAGCGTCGCGCTTCAGGCGTTAAAACCCCTCGGTGTGAATGGAGCCTTACACAAAGTGCTTGGCACTCCAACCCAAAAGTGCTACCAGAGCATTCTGCATTGCAGCATGCAATATTTATAGAAAACACAACATCCTCTCATATGCAAGTTGACAGTTTTGGGTGGACTTCTATTTGTAAGTCATCAGTTTCCCAAACATTACCAACGCTTTATGTCCCTGACTTTCTCACATTAGGAATCCTTACACCATGTGCCATTTCCTCCTGGAAACAGTGGAGGCTTTCTGAATGTTAATGTATTCAGAAAAGGAATCTAATTTGATGGAAAGACCATTCAGCTAGTAAATGACAATAATATAGCGTAGTAGCGACAAGAGGAATTAATCACGGTGATGTTGAGCACTCAGTGGTGTGAAATAGGCCCTGCATACATTCTTCTTCCTTCTGTGTAAATCAGGGGTGTCCAAACTTTTTTCAAAGAGGGCCAGATTTGATTAAGTGAACATGCGTGAAGGGCCGACTATTTTGCCTGACATTCTTTGAACCATTAAAATTCTGCCTAAGTATGTTCGTCTGAGCACGGCCCAACAAGAATTCTCTTGCCTTTGTGGCTGTGTGTGGTGAAGAGATGAGCTCGGGCGTGTTATTTGGATCTACTGTATATATTTTATTTACAGTTCCCCAACAAATCCCAGAGCGCTGCTTAGGACTAAGGATGAGCTTGGGCGTGTTATTTGGATATACCGTATTTATCGGCGTATAACACTCACAGGCTTACCATTGCCATGTATGCAGCCTCACCATTGCCATGAATGCAGCCTTGCAATTGCCATGAATGCAGCCTTACCATTGCAACCAATGCAGCCTCACATGTGCCATAAATGCAGCCTCACATGTGCCATAAATGCAGCCTTACCATTGCCATCAGTGCAGCCTGAATGATGCCCATCTGCAGCCTCGGAGGGCAGAGGGAGGGGGCGGGACGAGTGCCAACAGATTACAAACAGGAGAATGCCTTGTTTATCCTGTGGCCTCTTTAATAGACAGAACAGTCGTCCAATGGCATCCCAGGAGACGGGACTTACAATAGAGACGCTGCTGAGTAAACAGGAGATTCTCTTCATGTAATCTGACGGCGCTCGTCCTGCCCCCTCCCTGTCCCTTCCAAGACAGCGCCAATAAATACAGTATATATATCTTTTGTGGCCCTGGGGGCCACAAACAATATATACATCCAAATCCCCAGGGGGGCCATATTAAATCAACAGGGGGGCCGCATTTGGCCCCCGGGCCTGACTTTGGACATGCCTGGTGTAAATGATTCACTAAAATATCCAGGCAACTTTTCTTTTCTGGAAGAACAGCGGAGCAAATGTCATCACTACACATTCTGTGTAGAAGGCAAAGGATTTCGGGAAAAGTGGAAACCATAAAAGCTGCATTTCTCAACATTCATTATCACTTGTCACAACACAGGAAGACCTAAGCAGAAAAACTATTTATGTCAGAGACAGACAGACAATCAGTGTCACAACTAATCCCCGAAATGTAATTATTAGCTCACCGCACTCCTACTATGCCAGCTTTGGATAAACCCTAGGAGGCCAACCCTACCAGTGCCTTCACCTAGGTGCCACAAAGGGCAAACACCCTTGGTCATTCTATTCTACAAAACGGCCTCGTGCACACTGGACGTCTTTATTGCCGCTGCTAGCGGCATCCGTCCGGTGTTTTTGTTTTCTGCCTCTAAACACCACTGCATGTTAGTCTATTAGCTATATTCAGAAAGAGTTAAACCGGCGTATCAGTAGATACGCCGTCGTAACTCTGAATCTAAGCCGTCGTACATTTAGGTGTATTCTCAAATTGAGATACACTTAAATGTAGCCAATATACGACTGCCTGCGGCCGCTAGGGGCGTGAACGCTGATTTACGCCTAAAATGCGTAAATCGGCGAGATACGCCTATACACACGAACGTACGCTTGCCCGTCGCAGTAAAGATTACGCCGTTTACGTAAGGCGTTTTCAGGTGTAAAATTAGTCCAACAAAAAGCTGGCCTAGCCAATGTTAAGTATGGACGTCGTTCCCGCGTTGAATTTTGAAAATTTTAAGTCGTTTGCGTAAGTCGTCCGTGAATGGGGCTGGACGTAATTTACGTTCACGTCGAAACCAATAAGTCCTTGCTACTTTGGAGCAATGCACACTGGGATGTGTCCACGGACGGCGCATGCGCCGTTCGTTAAAAACGTCAATCACGTCGGGTCATGGTTTATTTACATAAAACACGCCTACCTCTTCACAATTTGAATTAGGCGCGCTTACGCCGGCCCATTTACGCTACGCCGCCGCAACTTAGGAGGCAAGTCCTTTGTGAATACAGCACTTGCCTCGCTGACTTACGGCGGTGTAGCGTAAATACGATACGCTACGCCGGCTCAAAAATATGTCACCCTATGTGTCCATGCACAAAAGAGGCAGGGGTATTGTTATTTCTTTTTTAAAACCCTAAGGCCAGCGAGTCCAGGAGCAGCAGCGTTCCGGGCAGAAAAAGTACTAGACGTGTGTAAACGTGTCTAAATGCGCGTTTAGCACTTGAATGTTAACTAATTTCAATGGCCAAAATAAACGATTATTCTGGCAAAATTACATGAACACCCAAGTGCTTGACGCGCCTAAATGCGGTACACACATTTACAAGCGACAACATTTTTTCTGCCAAAATGTTGCTGCGAGGAGGAAAGGCGGAAAGGCGTCTAGGAGAGACGGCCAAACATCCAGTGTGCATGAGGCCCTTAGAAATAATTTACCTATTGCCTTTAATTACTGAGTAAAGTTAGATAGGTGCACTTGACCTTTAAAATTTGCCAAGTACAAGTTTTCTTGGGCATTGTGTGCAACAGCTAGATGTCATGGATAGACCCAAAACAATCTGCAACTGCATTTTAACCACGCCCCCCCCCCCTAAAAAAAAAAAAACATTGGTGGTCAGTTGCATTTTAAACCCTCCACTCCCATCAATGGCGGTCACTGTCACTTTAAATCCCCCAAAACATTGCCACGACATTGGATGTCAGTGGCCCTTTAACCTCATCTTCTGCCCCCCACCATCGTTCCTTCCTCAATGCAGCCAGAGGATTTTATGATAGACTCATTCTTTAAATCCTCGGTTCTTATCTTACACCAGAGGGAGGGGAGGGCTCACCAATGTAAAACAGTACTACACCTGTTTACACTGATCAGTCACATAAATCACAAGGTACAGAGCCAATCTCATCGGCTCTGTACCTTTTGCCTGTGATGCATGCTGTCCAGAAGCGCAGTTTTGAGAGGAAGTATGTCCACTCAGAATTGTAAGGGCACTCGCTAGTTGTTAAAGCAGGGTTGCAGTCTCCTGTGGAAAAAAAAATAAGTCAGCTGCTACAAAAAAAAATAGCCACTCACCTGTCACACACTCCAACAGTATGCTCACCCCAGTCGGTCTCACCCGCTGTCTTCCGAGAACCCCCCCCCCCCCCCGACTGCGTAGGCGGTCAATGCGGAAGTGAGAGCGGGTACTCGCTAATCCCCCTCCTCAAAAGTGGCAATTGTTCAAGAGCAGCGGGGGAGGAGTCCTTAAAGTACAACTTTGCTTTAATGACACCCCCCCCCCCCCGGAAATATGTCATCACATGGGCCGGAACCAGTTACGCTCGCTCCTGTGATGGTGGGGGTGAGCAGTGATGGCTGGGAGTGTCTTGGGAACATTCTAGCAGCAAGGCAGGGTGGTATGATGCCATCTCTGGAAGTTTTAGAGAGGTACATAAAATAAGGTGATCAGATTTTTTTTAATGACATTTATTTATTTTTATTTATTTTTTACTAGTATTGGCGGCAATCATCAACTCTGCCCATCACCGCCGCCGCCTGCCTCACAGCCTCTCAAGTCTTACCCTCCGGGCCCTTGGTACTACAGGGTGGAGAGCGGAGGAAGATCACTCCACTGGGGAAGGCAATGACATTAGCAGGCAGACGGCTGGCTGGGACTTGAGCCCAGCCAGAAGAACTTGCGAGCAGAGCTGGATGGGCATGCACCCGAAACTGAAGAAATATTCCCTCCGCTCCGACCAGCACATGATCATCAGAAAGGGGCACAGATAATGGGAAAAAAATACACCCCCTAAACTAGTAGGAGTGGCGGATTTTTTTTTATTATTCTGCACTGACTGTCTTTGAAATTGCCCCAGCCCCCTGTTCAAATCCAATCCGGGGACAAAACCGGGGACAGACTTGGTCCGGGGACAGTGTCCTCAATCCAGACATCCCCTGAAACCGGGGATGTCTGGTCGCCCTAACATAAAAGGAATACAGCTATAAAAAGAGCATTATGCAACCAGGGACCTTAGATTGCAGGCTCCTTGAAGGTAGGGACGGATTTAAACGTACAACATATGTAAATCGCTGAGTACATGTTCAGTGCTAAATAACTGTAATGCATAAATAAAATATTAGATGTAGATGGGTTTTCCACTGAGCAGCATTTTTTGCTTAACTTGACCATTATGGCATTTAAGTGTAAAATCCTCCTTAGAATTGCAAAAAAAAAAAACACACACACACACACACACACACACACACACACATTCAGGAGATGGGTGCATCGTCTTTTGAACCCATGCAAACTGCCCCTCAGACACCTCTGAAAAGTAATCTACCACAAATTGCTTTTCAGAGTGACAGTAGAGCCTTCGGCTCGTGTGAAAGAAATTTAAAGACAATATTTGATTAGTTAGGATGAAGCATTGCTTTCTGCCCTGATGTTAAATATCCACACCATATATACATTCCAGCACTGAGGGAAATGGTGCCTGGACAGAGGTCACTGGAGCAAAAACTACAATGACAGAGTCATTTCGTAAGGGAAAAGACAAGTAAATGTTGCAATGAGTTGGGGTGTGTCTAAAGAACAACTCGGAGGAAAATGCCACAAGCAGCACATTTAAATGAACA